>NW_023331864.1:0-48246 GCF_011100685.1 Canis lupus familiaris | reverse complement strand
AAATCCTCGGTATATTTAGATTCCTAGAGGGACCATGTTTGAGTTGATTGGGTTTGGGGAACACCAAAAGAAAACTACAGACAAAATATCTCAGTAATATTTCTGATATAGGAAGGGGCAACTAAGCTAATTATGATTGTTTTTAATTTTCTTTTAGATCTGTGCGTGGCTTCATCAAGAAACTTGGAATTTCCTTACAAAGATAAAACCAGCAAGAAAATCGAAATAAAGCTTCAGATCTTTCTCCTTGTTTTATCCATAGTGTTCTTTTAAGTGTTACCATAGATGCTTGGATTTCTGTCATCGTGACTGAATGAACCTGAACAAGCTTCATCGAACTAACAGAATCCTGGAGGAAGACCTTAACTCCATTTAACTGTTGAAATACAAACTGCCATGCCATCCTTTAATTGTTCTGGAAAATGAGTAGATTGTGAACACTCACTGACTTGTGCCTTATGAAATGAGCTCTGCCTGATGGACTGTTAGAGTCCCTGGAACCCACAGTTGTTCTGTATATGGAGGAAGTCCTGTGGATCTGTGGCAGAGTAGATCCAACACTCCAGACCAGGACAAGTGACCCATGCTTGGAAAGTATTTTGAATAAGAACTTAGCACCTTTTTCCTTCTATTATACTTAAAGTTTTACACCTTGACTCATTCAAGTTTTTCATAGGATAACAAAAACATCTTGCTCCTCATTTTATAGCTAGTGAGTGGTATTGTTAAGACTTATATCTAATTAATTTGGCTTCAGATACTACATTGTTTCTGTTTTTCCAAATTGATCCTTGCTTTGTATGGCTCATGTAGAACCCCTACTTCGCATGATTTTTGTTCTCTACCGGTCAAAATTCATTGAGTCACTGTAGTTTTTATTATGTAGGGAATCAGGTCTTACAGGACTTGCCTAAAAACAACAATTACTGAAGCCTTCTAAATTCTCTTCAGGTTACTGTAAGTGCGATATGTGGAATCATGAATCTTACTTGTTCATATAAGCTATTGGAGTATTCTTTGCTCTCAAGATAGTATAGGAAGGTGTGGGAAGTGTTCTGGTCAGGACTGCTGAGTATGTGCAGAGACCTCTCTTTCCATTTCAAATAGATAAAACTAAGGAGTGAAAATTAAATTTTTAAATAAAAGCACACATGACCAGCTATGGACCAGGGATGGAAAAGCTATGTAATAGTAAGAGGAGAGTAAAGCTTGCCCTGTCCTTGTCAGAAGATGGTAGGTGTGCTTCCTACATGAAGTTGTGGGATGGATGAGGCTCCCCATCTATGAACTAAAGGTGAAATAAATTTGCCTGATCACTGTTAGAAAATCTCATTGGCCTGTGGCCTGGGAAAAAAGTGGAGGTACTGGTTTGACAATAGGAACTGGGCCTTGACTGCATTCAGGTTTGGGATTTAGAGAGGCAAAAATCCCCCAACTCCTAACACAAAACCAACTTCAAGTTGTAGCATCTAGCTAACTGGATGAGAGAACCATGAAACCATCAAGATACATGAAATGCTCGTGGCAGTTAGCACTGTGTAGAGGAAAATCATTTGAGATAAAAGAAAACCCAATCAAGGAATATACTGCTATGGAATAATGAGCAGAACAAATGGGAGAATTCACATCTAAGGAAATAGAAACAATGAAGCAATCTCAGAAGGGATTTAACATGTTTGTTGATGATTTTCAAAAAGATACAAGGAGGGAATAACATCCTTAAGAACACCGGGTGATGAACAGGAGCAGATAGTTACAGGAAAAATTAAAGTTGGGAATCTTGGCAATGATTGAAGTTCTGGAAGCCCAAGAAGTTGGAAAAACAGTGAACTAGACAAGCTGAAAGAATTTGTGAATTGAGAGATAGAAATGAAACTGATCACAAAATGCAGGACAGAGAAATAACTGTTAGAAATCAGGTCAGCATGTATTGAGGAGCTGCAATATAAGTCTAATAGGAATTCTAGAGGAGATAATAGAAGAGATAGGAAATAGATAATGCTGAGAATATCCAGACTTGAAGAAAAACCTGTGCCCTCAAATGGAAGAAGCTTATGAAGTGCCAAATGAATCTCCTAGTTATTTTATAGTAAAATTGTAGAATGTGAAGGATAAGGAGGAAATCTTGAGTGCTACCGGAAGAGAGATTACCTATGAAAGGTGATAATCTGATGATAGCCAACTTCTTAGCAACTAATAGAAACTGGAAAACTGTAGAAAGGGTGCTGAGGGAAAGCTAATGTCCAAGAACTCTCTATCCAGCAGAACTGATTCCAATGAGAATGTGAAATACGGACATTTTCATACATATAGGACCTAGTGTTATCAAGAATAACTTTATAGAATAACAGAATACCCAACAAGCAATGGCTGACCAAGAAGGGCATTTTATAAGGGCAACTAAGTAATAATAAAGCTGGGGTTGATAAATGATGAACTGGCTTGATAATGGTTTAGCATTTTTGTAATTATCTTAAGATGGCTGCATTAGTTTCACCCATCATGCCTTACAAAATGGTAACCAAAGTAGGAAAGGAAGTGGCAGGTAAAAATGGGCCTTCTTGTGCATTTCTCATCAGGGAAGAAAGCCTCTCACAGAATCCCTTCAGAATTCCCCTCAAATTTCATTGACCAGAGCTAGGTCCTATGCTTACTACTAGTTCAGTCACCAGCAGAAGGAATAGGAATGCTGACTATCTGGACTGCCGTATTTTATCCCCTAGGAACAAGCCTTGGCTGTCCCAGTGAATCAGAATTTTATCTTCATAAGGAAGAAGGGGCAGCAGGCAGGTATTCCATACACGGTCAGTGGTTGCCTTTCTCTGGGAAAAAAAATTATGTAACTTTTAAGGATCATTATACTAGCTTTGCCAACATAAGGGGGTCTGATGGGATGGAAATTTTAAAATGTGTTTTGCATATTTTTTTTTTTTTTAGTTTTATCTTACTTTCACTTTGAAATGTTCTGGAGCATCATTTTGGCAGCTAGAGCTCTCAGCTACTTTAATACATCAGGTGGTGCTGTTCTGTTGTTTTTTCGCCAAGACAGTGTGAAGAAATAGGTGGGTTTGGGAAGAAGGAAAGACTCAATTGTGTTTTCACTGACAGCCATCAAGGTTTCCAGTGAAAATGTAATCAGTGTGGGGTGATGATATTTGACCATAACAACTGTCTTGTAGTTTGAGTTGTCATTTTACAGGTGAGAACATTTAGGTATGAGAAGGTTAATATGTTTGCAAATGATGGCCAATATGTCATGAGGGTAGGGTGCAAATCCTTGGTCTTTCTATTCTAAGTCTCATGTTCTTTTGGGCCCCAAACTGAATGGACAGATAGCTTTGTATTTATTTTGATAATAAGTTCCTAAGGGAAGATGGAATAAAAGGCTTTGTGTGTACTGTGTTCACATGATACTCACATTTGAAGGGACTTATATTTTGAATTAGTTTCCATAATGTTTTAAGTATTATTGCAATTAAGGAGCAAGGATGGAAGGACCTTGTGGTACTGGAGTGAACACAAGAATACATAGATCTCCATTTCTGCATTCTAGTCTGGGTAGATATGGGGAGAACATAAGCTTTGTATTCAGACACATCAGGATTTACATCCTGGCCTGGCCACTTATTTTTCACCTCTGAAATTGGACAAGTCCTGTAACCTCTGAGTCTTTACACATTTTCTATGAAATAGGGTTAATGACTTCTTCTGTTTATTTTTTGTAAGGATGAATTAGGATGATGCACAGTTTCTCGCAGACATCAGGCAGGCAATGCATGATAGTTACTATAATAGTGATTATTTTAATTGAATACCTTCAGTCAAGATTAAATGTGAAATTAACAGTTTTTTTCCCCAAAGTACTTTAGCTATTTCAGTTTTACAGTTATAAATAATATAGGTGTATAGGCACTTAGGGATATAAATTAGAACCATGAGTTGCCTTTGTTTTACCACTTTTTATCTCTGGACTCGCGTTGCCTTTATAAATGTTCTCTTTCCCCCAATCACAGGTCCTATGGCAGTGTGTACAAAGCTATTCACAAAGAGACTGGTCAGATTGTTGCAATTAAGCAAGTTCCAGTGGAATCAGACCTACAGGAGATAATCAAAGAAATCTCTATCATGCAGCAATGTGACAGGTAAAGGCATGTGGTGTTACTTTGGACAGAACATGGTTTTGGATTAGCTGTGATTATTTGGAGTTTAACACGTACAGATGTATTTACTTAGAGATTTTGCGGAAGAGAAAGTTTAGGTGGAATCACTATGCATGTTCTTTTCAGAAACAAATCTGATAAAAAAAAATGTGTGTTTTAGTAGCTAAATTTTTATAGCTTCTGTTTCTGCATAGATTTTTTTTGTTTTGTTTTTGCCAGTAAGCTCCCTATTTCAAAACTAGGAAGAGGAGCCAGAGAGGCAGAAGGTGGTGGGGCTGGCTTTTTTTTTTTTTTTTTTTTTTCTCCGTCTGATAATGATCTCTTTTACTTCCTATTGAGAAAACATTTCTGTAGAGATAGCTAAGAAGAGATAATCAAAATACTTTTAGCTGTAGAAACATTAGAATATCAGATAGATCCATAAAAAAGAGCATTTTTAAAATGTATTGCTGTTCCTTCACATTTAAAAAAGAATTCTTCAAGCTCAGAGTAGTTAAGAATTTTATTTTGAGGAACTAAGATTTGTCAAATGCTTTAAGCAGGAAGTCAGGCCACCAGGCAGCCGCAGAAAGGCACGTGATCTCTTCTGAAATTCAGTCACAACATGAGTTTGGTTGCAGTGATGGAGCTGGCTTCCCCCACTACTGTTTAAATTTAAGAGATATACAAACTTAGGGGCAATGCCAGCTCTAGAGAGTGGAAAGGAGAATGAGAGTGTCTTGCTCCAGAGGCTGCATCCATCCTCCCAAAGCTCTTGTGGTCAGCAGAAAGCTTAGGATCTCCAATTTGTAAAGTTTTCAGCATTGGGGCAGGTGAGGCTGCCTATGAGGAAATTTGCCCAGGAGCCCTTAGATCTCACAGGCTTGTGAATGCAGTTACTTCTCTTCTTCTCCCTCCCTTCCTTTCTTTTATTTTTACACTTTTATGGTTATTCTCTACTAGATGAAATGTATTTCTTGACTGGATGGACCATAGTTTGGTAGAAGTTTTCCTTTCCCACCTCTATGAGATACATACAGTATAGAAGCTCTTTCCAGTTTGGCACATTGAACTTTGCCACTCCTTTTTAAAGATTGATTTTGAGAGAAGAGAGAGAATATGTGAGAGCTGGAGAGAAGGGCAGGGGGAGAAGGGGAGAGAATCTCAAGCAGACTCACCATGAGCGCAGAGCCTGACTCAGGGCTTGATCCCACCACCCCAAGATCGTGACCTGAGCCAAAATCCAGAGTCAGATGCTTAACTAAGTCACCCAGGCGCCCCAAGGGACTTTGACTCTTCTGTTAGGTTACACAAGAGCTATGTTTCAACAGAGTATGCAAATATGTCTAATTAAAGAAGAGTTATTTCGAAGAGCCTACTCTGCTAAGCATGGTAAGGAGTACAGAGAAGTACGGGGCAGAGTTCTTGTTCTCTGGGAGTTTAGAGACAAATTGGGTAGACCAGGCCTATATATGTACGGGAAAATCTAGCCAATGATACAAGATACATAGAAGACATTCCAACAGTAAATAGCTGAGATTACTTCCTTGTAAAGGCAGTAAATACTATAGGAATTTAAGGGAGGGGAGAGCAGATGTGGGAACCTGTACCTCAGAGGCTTAACTCATCCATGTCTTCATTAATCGTGTTGTATTTCCTGCTGTCCTTGTCATTGGCATGTTCCCAAGAGTGAGGGACATTTGAAATTCTGAGCATTGATGAAACCGGGTACATTTTAGCATCTTTGGTAATAATGCAACATTATTTAGCCTTGATAACAATCTAATTAAAGCTAGTAGCTCTCAGTGGGCAGATTATTTCATTTTAATAGGATATTTGACTTTTCTCTGAAATCTCATTTGGTATCTCTCTTCAAGCTTGAGACCCAAAATTCCAGGTCTGATACTGATATTTTTTCTTTTTAAATTTTTTTTTAAAAGATATTTTTTGAAAGAGAGAGAGATCAAATGGGCACACATGAGCAGTGGGGAGGAGCAGAGGGAGAGGTAGACAAGCAGACTCCCTGCTGAGCAGGGAGCCCGACATGGGGCTTGATCCCAGGGTCCTGAGATCATGACCGGACCAGAAATCAAGAGCTGGATGCTCAATGAACTGAGGCACCTAGGCTCCCCTTGAATATTTTTTCTTTATGATAGACTGTAGTGTGATTTTTTTTTCTTATTATAAAATACATGTGACTTTTTGGAAAAATGTAAATAAAAAGAAAAGAAAATTACTTTTCCCTTTGGAGAGAGAATCATTTTAAATACTACTTGGTATATGTATCCTTCCATATCTCTTTTTGGAATTTCACTGTGCTTACTATTATTGTAACTTCTTTTCTTTTCTTTTCTTTTCTTTTCTTTTCTTTCTTTTCTTTCTTTCTTTCTTTTTTCTTTTTGTTTTTTATAAGCAGGCTATCTTATGTCATCAAATATTCTTCTAATATTTTCCATGGATTTGTGGTTATTCCATTATATGGCTATATCATTATTTTTAAACTCCCTATTGTTGGACATTTAGATAGTATCTAAGTTTTTATTGTTATAAACAGTACTATGATGATAACTATTTATTTTTGAATAGCTATAGTTCTCTTCCTGGGAGGAACTGTAGACCTAGAAATGCAGGTTAAAGTACCCATACATTTTTTCACTTTGGTTATTTATTATTTAGAAAACGATAATTACTTCATATTTACATTTTTATCAAGAGGGCATCTATTTTAACCTTAAATATGAATAATTGATCTTTTAAGCAGAGAAACTAATTTTCATGTATAGAAGGCTGTTCACTTATTTGTGTTGTCACTCTCTCTTTAGCCCTCACGTAGTCAAATATTATGGCAGTTATTTTAAGAACACAGACTTGTGGATTGTTATGGAGTACTGTGGGGCTGGTTCCGTGTCTGATATCATTCGATTACGGAATAAAACGGTAAGTTTACTTTCTAGAACAATGCAGCTGAGCTAGTCTCTGGCCTTATATTCCTGGGCATTCTCCTACTGCCGTACCAAGAAAGATGACTGTTGAATTTCCTCTTTTCCATGATTCTTTCCCCCTTTATTTCTAGTGCCTCCTAAAGTGGTGTTTTTGACATCAGCCCAATGCAGTGATATTTAGCATGTTTTGCTTATTTCATAGTGGGAAAGAAAATAGTGACTATCAAACCTTGGTGAAGCAATGAGTTTTAAATGTTTTAAATTTAGATTTGGTTTTCTTCTCCTACCCAGCATGATTATAGATTTACAATGTCTGTATTCTATTAATTAGAGAATAATCTCTGTGAAAGATTATTTGCCCTTACTGTGATCACTAGAATAAAAGCTAGGAGTCGAGGGCTTTAATTCAGATTTAGTTGTTTATACAGTAAATATTTCTAGAACATTGTTCTAAACCCTAGGGATACAGTAGTAAAGAAGACAACAACCCTGTTCTTGTGCTTATACATTTTCTAGTAGGGCAACCAAAAAGCCAATTGATGGTAACTAGAAAAGAAATACCAGATAGTGAGAATTTCTTTGAAGGAACAGGACTGGTGGGGAGTGTTCAGTGAGCTACTTGAGAGTGGATGATGGAGAAAGGCCACTCAGGGAGGTGGCATTTAAAGTAAAACTTGAATGACAAGATGGAGCTAGACTTCTAAAAGAACATTCTAGGTAGGGGAATAAGTGCAAAGATCCTGAGGCTAGAACAGGTTTGGCACATAAAGAAGGCTACTGTGAGGAAAGAGGAGAGGTTGGGGGAACCTGTAGGAGATGATGTGAGATAGGTGAGCAGACCTGGATCCTGTTGGTATTGTTGGCCACAGTAATGAGTTTGACTTTCATTCCAACTACAACAAGAAGCTGTTGCTGCTGTGGCTTCTGTGTGGACTGTGAATGGATAAAGTAGAAGCCAGAGACAACTTAGCCTTTAGTTAGTTAGTTTGTTTTGTTTTAATAAGAAAAACAGGAATAATACCTATATTAAGCATTTGCAGAATTGTGAAAATTAAATATGTGAAAGTACTTTGGATATTGTGAGGCACTATATAAATTATAAGGTTAAGAATATTTTAAAACTCAAGTCGTATCCTCAAAAAATTAAAAATAAAACTACCCTAAGATCCAGTAATCATACTACTGGGTATTTTCCCAAAGAATACAAAAACTAATTCGAAGGGATATATGCACCCCTGTGTGTATTGCAGCATTATTTACAGCAGCCAAATCATGAAAGCAGCCCAATGTCCATTGGAAGATGAACGGATAGAGAAGATGTGAGGTGTATCCTTATATGTGTATATATATTTATAAATATCATTCAACCAATCATTCAACCAAATTTCAATCAAAAGAATGAAATTTTGCCATTTGCCACAACATGGATGGATCTAAAGAGTATAGTACTAAACAAACTAAGCCAGTCAGAGAAAGACAAGTGTTGTATGATTTTACTCACATGTGGAATTTAAGAAACAAACAAGCAAACAAACAGAAAAAATAGACAAACCAAAAAATGGACTCTTAACACTAGAGAACGAAACAGATGGTCACCAGAAGGGAGGTGGATGGGGGATGGGTGAAATAGGTGAAGGGGAGTAAGTGCGCACTTATCATGGTGAGCACTGAGTAATATATGGAATTGTTGAATCCCTATGTTACAGACCTGAAACTAATATAACAGTGTATGTTAACTATACTGGAATTCAAATAATAATAATTTAAAAAAACAATAAAAATAAAACTCAGTTGTAACTTTGGGTTATCTATATGACCATATCCTTTCTTAATTTATATTATTCAGAATTAGTAATTTTTTCTAATCAAATAGCAAATTCTTTAGCTAGGAATTATGTCCTACCATAAGATATATTTAAAGAAGTCCCAAATCTTGAGTAATTTATTGAATTAAAAATTGGGCTCCAGAGAGAGCTCAGTTGGTTGAGCATCTGACTCTTAATTACAGCTCAGATCTTGATCTCAGGGTTGTGAGTTCAAGCCCTGCATTGTGCTCCATGCTGAGCATGGAACTTACTTAAAAAAATTTTGGTTCCAGGCCTTCTGTGCAGCATTAAGTTATTGTTTCAGGTATTTTGAAACCATCCAAAATGAATTTTGATGGTGCATGTTTTAATATTAGTTTATTGTATTTATGTAATTTTAAGCTATTAAGTGCTAATCTTTAATTATTACACATTATTTTGTAAAATGTTTTAATTCTGTTTTGTGCAGTATGACAGTCAATAGCTATGTGTGGTTATTAAGGACTTTAAATGTGGCTAGTCTGAATTGTGATGTGCTATAAGTATAAATATCAGATTTTGAAGAGTTACTGCAAAAAGAAAAACAAAAACTTTACATTTTTAATATATTGATCACATGTTGAAATGGTAATATTTTGGACAAATTGATTAAAATATATTATTGAAATTAATTTTGGGGTGCCTGGCTGGCTCAGTTGGAGGAGCATGTAACTCTTGATCTTGGGGCTATGAGATTGAGCCCCATGTTGGATTTGGAGATTACTAAAAAATTAATTAATTTAAATTAATTTTGCTTTTATTTATTTTTATTTTTTTTAAATTTTGCTTTTTATTTATTATTATTTATTTATTTATTTTTTTTACAGACAATATAGTTTTTTTTTAAAGATTTATTTATTTGTGATAGAGAGAGAGAGAGAGAGAGAGAGAGGCAGAGACACAGGAGGAGGGAGAAGCAGGCTCCATGCCGGGAGCCCGACATGGGACTTGATCCCGGGACCCCAGGATCACGCCCTGGGCCAAAGGCAGGCTCCAAACCGCTGAGCCCAGGGATCCCTAAATTTTGCTGTTTTTTTTTTTTAAAAAGATTTTTATTTATTTCTTTGAAAGAGCTTGAGCAGAGGGGGGCAGAGATAGAAGCAAACTTCTTACTGAGCAGGAAGCCCAATGCAGGGCTCAATCCCAGGACCTGACCCAATCCTGACTTGAGCCAAAGGCAGACACTCAACTGGCTGAGCCACCTAGGCACCCCAATTTTGCTTGTTTTTCTAATGTGGCTACTAGAAAAGTAAAGGTTGTATTTGTGGTTCACATTATATTAATATTGGGCACTGCTCCCTTAACTGATTTGCTTAACTGGTTAGAATAAGGCGTAATAAGTCACATGAACTTTGTTCTGTTCCACTGCAGAAGGTACTCAAACTCTAGCTTGCAACCTTATCAGTAGTGTTTGCTTGGACTACAATAAGAGCTCTATAGTTTGTTAGCACAAATTACTTGTTTGTGCTTCAGCTTCGTTTTCTATAAAATGGTGATGATAATAGTACCTATTTGATATGATTTTTGTAAAGATTTAACAAAATTACAAAAACAGTGCTTACAATACAATAAATGCTATTTTTAATGTTATTAGCAGAGTGCCTAGCTCATAATTGATGCTTGTTAACTATTTGTTCATTGACTGGTAACATAGTAGTTATTAAGCCGTGTGTATTCTTATATGACTTACATCATCTGATTTCCATGACATTCTTGAAGAAAGGTGATAGTCCTATTTTATAGTTTGGGAAACCGAGGCCAAGAGAAGTTTGATAACTTGCTTAGGTCATACAGCTAGAATGTAGAGCCAAGGGTAAAAACTAGGTCTTTCTCATCCCGATTCCCATGGTTTTTTTTGCACCACAGCCTACTGTCTTCTAAATATGAGTTGTTTGTCAAAAGGGAGACAGTTTGCTGATGGATTTCATTTGGTTAGCACTAGAGTTAGGTCTGCCCCAAATCACCATGGAACTGAGCAGATATTCTGTGTTGATCAGCATTCTTGCTTTCATTTATTCATCATTATTCAAATATTTTTTCAGGACTTGTTATGTCCTGGGTGGCTTTCTTGGTGCTAGGGATACAATAGTAAACAAACCAAAGACATTTTATTTTTTATTTATTTATTTTTAATAAGTCTGAAGACTTACATTTTTTTTTTTAAGATTTTATTTATTTATTCATGATAGACCCAGAGAGAGAGAGAGAGAGGCAGAGGCAGAGACACAGGCAGAGGGAGAAGTAGGCTCCATGAAGGGAGCCTGACATGGGACTTGATCCCTGGTCTCCTGGATCACTCCCTGGGCTGAAGGTGATGCTAAACCGCTGAGCCACCTGGGCTGCCCAAGACTTACATATTTGTAAGGAGGAAGGAAAGAGAACAAGAGAGCAAGGAAGGAAAAGAGAGCAAGAAGGAAAGAGAAGGAAGAGAGAGCAAGAAGGAAAGAGAGCAAGAGAGAGCACAGGTGCACTCATGAATGGGGGACGGGCAGAGGGAGAGACTCTTCAAGCAGACTCCCTACTGAGCATGGAACCTGATGTGGGGCTCAATTTCATGACCCTGAGATAATGACCTGAGCCGAAACCCAGAGTTAGAAGCCCTTAACCACCTGAGCCCCCCAGGAGCCCCCAAAGACTTTTAAAATGGGGTTATGTTCCTAATAGGGAAGATATCACATGTAGGTATACAAATGTGTAAATCAGATGAGGATATAATACTGCATTTACCAACAAGGTAGGATCAATGAATAGAGAATGATCTAGGAACGGAGGGAACTGGGGAAGGCCTCTCTGACTTTCTGCATGAAGAGTATTGTGTAGGCAGAAAGAACATGAGATGAAAAGGTCCAGAACTGGAAGTGTGCTTTGAGTGTTTGAGGAACAACAAGGAAGGCTGGAACAGCATGAGCAAGATAGAAAGTAGTAGAGGATGAAGGTAGCTGGGAACTAGATCATGTAAGACTTTGATGAGGACTGGCTTTAATTTTGAGTGGCTCAGGAAGCCATTGGAAAATTTTGAGCATACCTGGCTTTCATTTTGGCTCATTATGGCTCACTGCCATGTGGAAAAGACATTGTCAAGGGTCAAGGGCAGAAGCAGTTAGGAAGACCAGTTAGGAAATTATTTGGATAGTTTAGGCAGGGCATGCTGGTGGCTTGGACCATGGTGATTAGTGATTACAGAGGATATATATGGATATATTTTGAACATAGGGAAGAACCAAAGATGACCTCCAGGTTTTCAGCCAGGGCAATTCAAACTGCCTTTCCCTGAGAAGAATGTGGGAAGAATAAGTAGGTTGGGCGAGTGGTAAGTAGATGAGTAGGGTAACAGTAGAAATAAAAAATTTGATTTTGACATGTTATGCTTACATGATGCTTGTTAGGTATTCAGTTGAAGATGTTGTGGTCAGGTACATGAATCTGATGTTTGGGGAGAGATGGGATAGGAGATGTAACTTTAGTAGGGGTTAATGGAGTGATGGTGTAAGCTGTCAAATGCTGTCACAGGTTGAATATGATCTTATATTCTAGGAAGGGCACTTGGATCTAATTTTTGCCTTTTTTGAATGTAAAATGATATAAACTGATAGAATTTTAATTTTCCATTCTCTTTTTAGTTAACAGAAGATGAGATAGCTACAATATTACAATCAACACTTAAGGGACTGGAATACCTTCATTTTATGAGAAAAATACATCGGGATATCAAGGCAGGAAATATTTTGCTAAATACAGAAGGACATGCAAAACTTGCAGATTTTGGGGTAGCAGGTCAACTTACAGTAAGTAAAAATGTTACTTCTGGTAACTTTCAGCTCTATCCTGAGAAGGAATTGTTTTCATTTAGTAATTTTTTAAAATAAAATACGCAATTTCATTGTATTCATAAAAAGGTTATAGAAGGTGCCACTAAGTTGCGAAAGAGGTAGTAGGTTATTTTAGGTCCTTTCCTGGCATTTAGGTCCCGTGACTGAACTTTGATAAAAATAAAAGCTGAAACAAGAAATGATAGAGTAGAAGTTTAAATTTACAAAATGAAGAAAAATTCAATCCAAACTGCTTTCCTTGCAGAATAAGATGTAACACCATCTCAACGCGGTAGCAGTTGGCATTTACTTTACTGAAAACACTCTCCTTGTCTGGTTCCAGGATAGTCTTTTGAGTCTCCTCCCACCTCACCAGGGCATGGCATTGAAAAAAACCACGTTTCAAAACAGGAAATGTAGAATTATTTGGTTTTGAAAAATATCTAAGTATATATGATATAGATGTAGAAAAATAGAAACAGTTCTGGACAGGTAGTACTAAAATTCATAACAATATAATATATCAAACAGTTTTCTTGGGCAGTAGAAAAAATATTTTTTTGTTTGTTTAGAGTTGGTATCAGGTAGAGTTTTTTGGTTTTTGTTTTTAAATCTGCCTAGATTATATTAGGGAGTTTAATAGGTATTGCAATGGCACAAAAATTGCTTTGCTGTTTAAAAAAGAAAATCAGAAACTTATTCCATATTGTAATTTCTGACCTTTCAAAAGATTTTGTTGTTAACACATAAAGTGCTTCTAGGGAACAGTTTATGCTCCCAACTGTAATATATGAATGTGTCCATTTTGGAGGGGCCTGGCTGGCTCAGTTAATAGAGCATGTGACCCTTGATCTCAGGGTCATGAGTTAAAGCCCCATATTGGGTGTGGAGCCTACTTAAATAAATAAAATAATTAATTTAAAAAAAAGGATGTATTCATTTTCTCTCATATTTGCCAATGCTGAATGAGCAATAAGTTGTATTTTTAAATCATTTTTGAAACAATATTTTTACATTTGATTATTGGCCATTTATAATTCTTCTTTTGGAACTTAACTGTTCATCTTAATTTTCCTAATTGTGTTGGACCTTCTAAAAAATCTGCTGAAAAAGGTAAATCAAAACTTAAAAATTTTATATTAAAATTATTAATCCTATGTTATATATGTTGAAACATCTTTTTGTAGTTTGCTAGTTATCTTTTTACTTTCATTATGATTTTTCTTTAAACACCAAAGTTTCCAAATTTTATATAGGGAAATCCACCTCCCTTTCATGTTATGGTTTCTGCCTTTGATGTCACCTTTAAAGTCTTTTTTTGCTCTAACATTATATAGCTGTTCATCTATACTTTCTTTTAGTACTTTCTAGGTTTTGTGCTTTGTATTTAAATTTTCAACCTATTTGAACTTTTTTTGGTGAAAAGTATAAGTTAGGAAATTAAGTATAGAGTTTTACAAATGACTAGCCTGATGCCCAGTTGCTTTTCTGTCCTTTGCTTGGTAATTTGGAGTAACATTTTAATTATATCTTCAAGTTATATATGTGTGTGTTTATGTATATGTATAAATACAGACATACATAGCCATAGTCTGTTCTGAACTTAATATTTTCCCTTGTTATGCTATGCATTAGTATAACTTTGTAATACAGATCAGGCTGGGTTAGTATCCACTCATTAATCTTAGTTTTCAAAAAATTTCTAGGTATCCAAAATACTCTTTTCTAAATGATGAGTATTTCAAGGATATAATCCTCAAAAACAACTTGAGTACCACCATTTGAAAACTGCAAATTTAAGTTTCAGAGCAAAGGAAATGACTAAGCACTAAGGTAGTTCCTGTGCTAGTTTTTTACATAGAATCAACAAAGTGAGATCAATTTAAAAATATCACCTGTCATTTGTTCCTGACTGGCATAGCCTAACTGAAGCCACAGGCATTTCAGAAGGAACAGGAATGATGATGATGGGGACTCCTACTGCATATTTAGTTCTGTTTAAAATCGTCCTCTTCCTAAAATACAGGAGCTCTGGAAAGGTTCTCTTTCATTAAGGCCACACCATTCTGGGGAAGTAGGCAAATAGTTATTTGCCTGTGTGTGCTAGATTCATATTTTTTAAGCCTCAAACTAAGACTTTATATATACATTTTATAAAATTGATGTATATAATAAAAAGAAAAATTATATGTATACATAGACACATACACATGATTTTTCTTTTTTAATTTTTTGATAGCACTTGTTCTGTATCTCCATGTAAACCATCAGAGTGTTGTAGAAATAATGGGATGGAAAGTAAAAGTCCTTTGTGATTCTACCTTCTAGGTGTAACTATTGTTAATAGTTCAGTGTGTATTGAGATTTTTCTTTTGCTAGCCATATAACAACAGTATTTATTATTATTGGTTACTGATTTGTCATATAATGTATGCAACATGATTATATATTATATATAATTTTGCCATCTAATTTTCCTTTTATAATATGTCTTATACATTTTTTCCACGCCTCCTTTTTAAAGAAATATGGTGGATGGGGCGTCTGGGTGTCTCAGTGGGCCTGACTCTTGATTTCAGCTCACGTCATGATCTCAGGGTTTTGGGATTGAGCCAGCACTCAATGCTCAGCAGAGAGCATTCTTCCCTCTGCCCCTGCCACCTCCCCGGCCCCCCCCACTCACATGCACTCTCTCTCTCTCAAATAAATAAATACATCTTTTAAATATATTTATTTGAGAGAGAGAAAGTGAATGAGGGTGGGGGAGGTTGGGAGGGACAGAGAGAGAAGGAAAAAAGCAAATTCCTTGCCAAGTGGGGAGCTGGACCTGGGGTTCAGTCCCCGGAGCCTGAGATCATGACCTGAGCCGAAATCAAGACCTGTTCACTTACCACCTGAGCCACTCATGCGCCCTTAAATAAATCTTAAAAAAAAAAAATACGAGGGATCCCTGGGTGGTGCAGCAGTTTAGCGCCTGCCTTTGGCCCAGGGCGTGATCCTGGAGACCCGGGATCAAATCCCACGTCGGGCTCCCGGTGCATGGAGCCTGCTTCTCCCTCTGCCTTTCTCTCTCTCTCTCTGTGACTATCATAAATAAATAAAAATTAAAAAAAATACGGTGGATATTTATTGTGTTTCATTTACCCCCTTTTAGATGGTCATTTGGGTTATTTCCTTTTTATTTTTCCCACCTCTCCTACAAATATTTTTTTAACACTTGTGTGTATATCTTAGGTACCTGTATATAGGATACATTTCTGGAAAAAGATTCAGATCAAAGGATATGGATATTTAAGTTGACAAATATTGCCAAATTGCCCAGAAAAACTTGTACTGATTTATACTCTCGTAATGCTATTTTAGTGCTTGACTTTCTTTCTTTTTTTTTTTTAAGATTTTATTTATTTATTCATGAGAGAGACACTGAGAGAGAGAGAGGCAGAGACACAGGCAGAGGGAGAAACAGGCTCCATGCAGGAAGCCTGACATGGGACTCGATCCCAGGTCTCCAGGATCACACCCTGGGCTGAGGGTGGCACTAAACCGCTGAGCCACCTGGGCTGCCCAGTGCTTGACTTTCTGTACTGTTACCAACACTAGTTATTATTAATCTTTGAAAGTTTTGTCAACTTCATTTTAGTGTTTGTTATTTTTGTGGGTTTTTTAATGTGTGTGTTTTAAGAATTCAAAGTCTTCTATGTTTCTAGGTCATTTGAATTTTTTTTGTGACCTGCTCGATCATGCCTTGAGTATGGTTTTTATATATATTCCAAGTACAAGATGTTTCTTATTGTTCAAAAAGTCTCCTTTCCTCGATAGTTTTAAAGCTTAACGTTAATCTCTACCCTTCTCTGTTTTAGGATACCATGGCCAAACGGAATACAGTGATAGGGACACCATTTTGGATGGCTCCAGAAGTGATTCAGGAAATTGGATACAACTGTGTGGCAGACATCTGGTCATTGGGAATAACTGCCATAGAAATGGCTGAGGGAAAGCCCCCATATGCCGATATCCATCCAATGAGGGTAAGGACACCAGCAGGGTGATTAGCTACTGGTCATCATTAGAAAGTGACTTACTTACTTACTTGGTTTAGATACCTAACAGTAAATGAATGAGTTGTATATAATTGATAACTGTCAGTATAGACTCCACTAGTTGTAATCAATGATCAACTCAAGTACTCATGTGTTCAAAGGTAAGTTCCCTCTTTTTTGAGGGGGAGGAGTGGGGAAGGGTGAGAGGATTTACTGGTAGATTTAAAGAATATAAACTGCTTATTATAGAGGTTTTTGTTTTTTTTTTTTTTTTAAATTCTGGCTCTTCTTTTATTGGAAACTCAGTAAATAGTAGTTTTAATTTTTTAAAATAGTTAGAATTTAACTCCAATGTGGTGTTCCGGTATTTTGGCTTTTTTTTGTTTTTTCAAATACATTAAATTGGCTTGGCCTGGAGGTTAATGAATCCCTTGTAATTTGTGGGACTTCCAGGTTTATGATCTCCTTGCAGTTACTGCTCATATCCTGTGGTGATGATGACCTTTATGGGGGAGGGAACTTTGACAACTGTGGGGCTGAGATTACTGTCAGGATATTGATGCTCTCTCAGCTCTTGCCTTTTCACTTTGAAAGCCAGCGTACAGTGGTTAGCAACAACCAAAAAAACCTTGCTAGATATCGTGAGGTTGAGGCGACAAGAATACATATGAAAGAGGGAGAGAGAGAGAGCTATATCAACTTCTCTAATTGTCATACTTCCCACTTTGAGACACTTAGACTTTTGTTGGTGTTGGATGGGCTTATCAGTGGATAAGAGGAAAATTTTTTTTTTCAATTTCAGAGGTATCTCTAGTCATATTTTTATTAGTACACCACTTTTACCAAGAAAACCAATTTTTTTTTTTTTTTTTTAACTAGGCCATCTTTATGATTCCCACCAACCCTCCCCCTACATTTCGAAAGCCAGAACTATGGTCCGATAACTTCATGGATTTTGTGAAGCAATGCCTTGTAAAGAGCCCTGAGCAGAGAGCCACAGCCACTCAACTCCTACAGGTATGAGTCTCCCCACGATGCTGCCTCCCTCTGTTTCATTCACGTACTGGCCAAAAGATGTCAACTCACCTGCTTGGAGATGGTAAAGAAGTATAAGACATTCTCTGCCTCTGGGGAGCTTTGAATCTAACAGAGTAGGAGAGAATGTTAAATCATTGAACAAGACAGTAGTGCAAGAAAATGGAGGGCTCTGTGGGGGTCAGAGACTGGGAACTGACATTTAGTAAGCACCTGCTGTGTGCTGGGTGCCATATAATCATCATAGAGGCCCTGTGAGGGATGGGTATTATTTCAGTTTCATAGGTGAAAAAATGGAAGCTTAGAAAGGTTAACTTATTTAAAGTCATTCAGCTGAGAAGCAACAGAGCTGCAACTAGAGCCTAGGTCTTCTAGGTTCCAAAGCAGGAGTGCCCACTAATCTACCCTGTTCTGATGAGGAACTGAGATTAATGGTAGGTGCCCTTGTAGGTCCAGATGAGAGGAGGCCACTTAGGGCTGGCGGTACTGAGACTGCTCTCCTGGAGCAGGTCACCTCGGAGCGTGGGCCTGGAAGGATGGGAACAGTTTGCAGGCCAGCTGCTCAGTGATTAGGAGATTGGATTCAGGAATCACACTGCCCAGATTTGAATCCTGGCTCCCTGTTTACTAGCTTTGTGACCTGGGGCAAATAATATAACCTCTCTGTTGCTTTAGTTTTCTTATCTGTAAAATGGAGACAAAGTTTATCTGCCTCTTATATGGTGAAGATTAAGTGGCATAATGTGTATAACTTTGAATGCTGTTTTACCCATATTAAAAGTAGTATGATGTGGATTTGACAAATATCTATGGTTGTTTTGGGCTAGGCCAATGGTTTTCAGCTGTGTCAGACCCAGTATTTCTCCTCTTCCCCCTTTTTTAACCAATATGTATATTTAATACTTCTACTCCTGTTCTGGATTGAAATTCATAAATCATGAAATCTGTTTATGTTCATAATTTAAAAAGAGCTAGTATAATGTATATGATATAATGGAGACATAAAGATTTATAATTAAATATTTGTCAGTATAGCAATAGGCTCTAGCTTGACTGAACCTGCAGATATAATGAGATAGTTATATACCTGGACCTAGAACCATAAGTGAGTTTATTTTATTTTTTTAATGATTTTATTTATTTATTCATGAGAGACACAGAGATAGAGGCAGAGACATAGGCAGAGGGAGAAGCAGGCTCCCTGTGGGGAGCTCTATGCAGGACTGGATCCCAGGCCTCTGGGATCATGACCTGAGCTAAAGGCAGACACTCAACCACTGAGCCACCCAGGCGTCCCCCATAAATGAGTTTAGATTTAGAAGCAGTAAGAACAGAAATCATTCTATTCAAGCTATATAGGACAATGAATGGGTAGATGCTAGCATAAAAATGATGTTAAATAATAACAGACCAGGCTTATTTGTATCTGATAAGAAGAGGGAAATAGTCATAGATTTTTCCAAATGAAGAGAAGAGAGAACAAGGAAATATGATATTCTTCCAAATGAGCTGGCTCTTATTTCTAAGTGTATTGGCACATTCTTTTCCTGCCAGGATGGGGTATTGGTGGTTTTATGGAAATCTTTTTTGCAGCCCCAGCACATGCTGAGGCATTCTCTCAGTTTGAGTACTTACAAACATTTAGAGACCATATCCTCTGGTGGGTGCTGGGCGATAGAGAACGAGTTTCAAAGAGAAACACTGGGGACAACACAGAATAAGTTGAGAAGACAACAGGAAACCCCTCAAAAAGAATTTCCATATGTTGGGAGCCCGGGTGGCTCAGCGGTTTAGCTTAGCGCCACCTTTGTCTCAGGGCATGATCCTGGAGACCTGGGATCGAGTCCCACGTCGGGCTCCCTGCATGGAGCCTGCTTCTACCTCTGCCTCTGTCTCTGCTTCTCTTTCTCTCTCTCTCTCTGTGTGTCTCTCATGAATAAATAAATGAAATCTCAAAAAAAAAAAAAAAAAAGGAATTTCCATAGGTAACTTTCACAGCATGGATTCCTTGTACAACAAGCAAGATAAGAAAATTGTAAGGTAGTGCTAATATTAATAATATTCAAGCCTTTTTTTTATAAGTGAAATTCCACAGTATCCTTGTGTTTCAAGTATCTTTGCTGATTGATATTTGAGTTTACATCTGTTAGATATTTGTGACCAGTTTTAGTATTTCTGTAGTAACTATGCTTTTGTGCTAAAATCCCTTTTTATCTAACTTTGTCAGAAATGCTGTGTAGTACATTGTATGGAAGGAATAAACGGGATGAATAAATTGTTCACTGATATTTAAACAATGTCTTTATGACATTTAAGCCCCCTCCAAAATCATCCCCTAAATTACCGGACTTTTTGCTTGTCTCTTGAAAAACATTTTTGGTATTATTTACTAAAGTATACATATACTCTGAGACATTTGAAAGGTGTGCACAAAGTGCCCCAGTTCGTTGTTGTGCAGGACTCTTCCACACTTGGAAGGAGTGCTGGTGTCCCTGCTTTTCCTCACACACCATTGGTGTTCTCCAAACATGGTGACAAGCTCCCAACATGTTTAGAAAACTTCCTCTAGGGGGTGGTACCACTCTGTTGAAAATCTCTAGATTTGGCAGACAGAAACAGAGACTTTGCAGCCAGGCTGAAAAAGATGGGCAAAGCCTGAATGTGCAGTCAGAGTGATAGAGTGAGTGTGGTTTCACAGCTATTACCCAAAATAGAGAAAGATGAGATTTGTTGATTAAGCAGCTATTATCCAGTACCTACTGTGTGCTGGGTACTGTGTATGCACTGGTGCCCTATAAACCATTGCCAGTGTTGTCTACTTTCTCTTTTAAGCACCCGTTTGTCAAAAGTGCCAAGGGAGTGTCAATACTGCGGGACTTAATTAACGAGGCCATGGATGTGAAGCTGAAACGCCAGGAAGCCCAGCAGCGGGAGGTGGACCAGGATGATGAAGAGAACTCCGTGAGTGGCAGGCAGTGCTGTGGGCCTCAGGCATGAATGCATGTTATTTTATGATTGCCGGGTCAGTTGAGATGAGTAGGGGCTAACAAGTCCGCCTGGAGCTGAAGACACTTCCTGAATGACTATGTCCTGTCCTGGCCACTGGTAATGTCTTGCTGAGGCTGGCCTTCTTATAGCGCTTCCTAAGACACTTTCAAATTTTACTGTTTTGCCCCATATCATTTTCTCAATTTAATTTATTTTTTTCTTCAATTTTTTTATTCGGAAAAACGAATGCTCGGATCGGAGATTTGTTTTTTTGTGTGCCCTTTTGGAGAATCAAGGATCCATACTAAAATGTAGATTTTACACTCATGGACTCCCTCACAAGCCTGAGATTCCAAGGGTGTGCACCTCAGCTTCTTAGATCTATGTTGTAAACCCCCCATTTTTTTAGAAAAAAAATTATTTATAATCTCCCCACCCAATGTGGGGCTCAAACTCACTGCCCTGAGATCAAGAGTTGAGGGCTCCTTTGATTGAGCCAGCCGGATGCCCCTCTGTTATAAAACTTTGAAGAGGATATAGGAAGGGGAGAGGGGGAGGATGTTTCTGGCTCTTGCTTGCCTGACTTTGTGGTCTTCTTTGGTTAAGTAGGTTCTAAGACCCTCAGTTCTGTGGGTCTAGAATCCCAATCAGCGTCAAATCCAGAAATGCTTGCCCCGAGATGAATAATAATTCAAAACCTTTCAATCCAGTTAGCCCTGATTTGAGGTTTGTCCTCTCACAGGAGGAGGATGAGATGGACTCTGGCACAATGGTTCGAGCAGCAGGTGATGAGATGGGCACCGTCCGGGTAGCCAGCACCACAAGTGATGGGGCCAGCACTATGATTGAGCACGGGGACACATTGCCATCACAGCTGGGCACCATGGTGATCAACACAGAGGATGAGGAAGAGGAAGGGACCATGAAAAGTAAGGCTCTGGTTAAATATACTCCCTTCTCAGACAACCCCTGCAAATTCCAGAGAAAACAAGCTCTCATGGTCCACATGGACTCAGGCTGGAGTCACTTTCTGATTGTGCAGGGGTGGGTGCAGGAGGGGAGAGCTGACCTGAGACATCAGAGGCAAGAAAGCATCAGCAATGAGGAAGGTCTTTCTTTTGAGTTGGAATAGCCACCTCTCATCGAATGTTGTCATTTTCTCCTTTTCTTTGATCTGTGGAGGCAAATATATTTGTATTGTTTTGATACATAGTTCAAAATGGGATGTGATTCTGAGCTATTTACTATAGGTATCTTCAGTCGATTTCTGTTTTCTGTGGATCTAACCCAGGTTTACCAATACTCAGTCTGTAGTCAGGATGACTGTACAGCTTTGAAAATCCTATCAAGTCCCTTCTAGTTGAAATCTTATCCCACTCTCCTTTTTGGCCTGTGGCCTTGTCCTGACACTGGTGCTTGGCTCTCAGGGTGCTGTCTGCCACTCTGCTCCTCTGTTGCTTCCCTTCCCTTAATCTCTGTATCACAGAGGAAAGGAATTGGGGATACAAATGGTACTAATTGAGCTCTGGATGCACATTTTAGTCTGAGCTTTGCATAGGCTTAAGTCATTATGATCTTTTTATAATCTGTCCACCCCCCCCCCCCTTTTTAAAGTTTAAAAGTCCTTCCTTTAAACAGGGACTGTCAAACTATGGTTCACAGGGCAAATCCAGCCCACTACCTGCTTTTGGCAATAAAGTTTTATTGGAACATAGCCATATCCATTCATTTACATACTGTCTTTGACTGCTTTTGTACCACAGAGGCAGAGTGACCAGTTGTGACAGAGACTGTATGGCCCCCAAAGCCTGAAATGGGGCCATTCACTGCTTTTCTCTGGTTCTTTATAGACAGAAAAAGTTTTGTGGCCCCTGCTCTAGACCCTTTGCTTTGTGATTAATTCATTTCATGAATTTTTCTTCAATGCTGTATTCAAGTACTTTGCTAGATGCTGAAAAAACAGTCCTTGCACCCAAGGAATTCGTTGTCTTGTGTGGGGGACAGACCACTAATTAATGACACGTCAGTGTATGAAACAAGTTCTAAAATAGAGCTAATCCAGGGGCTTGGTAAAGCAGAATGAGAGTATTCAGTCTGGATTAGGGATTACTGAAGAATTTCTGAAGGAGAAGGCAGGAAGGTTGGCAGGGAGTAGGGTGGGTGGAGGTGTTCCACAGAGGGAGCAGTGTAACACAGAGTCCTATAGGCAAGAGAAGGGTAGATCAGCACAGGGGAGCCATAGCCCATTTATCGTGACTGGAGCAAGCCAGTCTAGGCTGTGGGCCCCAGGCAGCCCACTCTGCTTTTCACCTTTCAGGTCTATGTGTTTATAATCAAGTCTTTGTTTATGAAGAGAAAAGGTTTTCTATTTTTCTTTTTTCTCTTTTGGGGCCAAGACTCATTATCTGTGTTAGGATTCTGGTCAGAGGGGTACAGGTGGTGAAAGAGTAATAGTGCTGTTGATGGATGTGTAAATTGGTATAACTTTTCTGGAATGTAGTATGCATCAGGAGTTTAAAAAGTTCAGACCTTTGATCCAGTACATTCCACTTCTAGGAATCAGGTCCAAGAAAATAATTGAAGATAGAGAAATTATATTTAAGAATTTTTCCAGATATGTTACTTATAATTGTAAAAAAAAAATTGGATTAATTTAAATGTTTAATAGATGATTGGTCAAATAAATTATGATACATCCATAAGGGGGACTAATTATACAATACAAAAATATTAAAAATCCTGTTTTGGGACAATACTTTGTGAGTTAGGAAAATACTTATGATATGTTGTAAAGTGAGAAAAGAAGGAAGCAGAATTATAGCATTCCCCAGTTTTACAAAAGTAAAAAGATAAATTAACATATGTTAATGTGTACTTAGGAGAAAGACTGTAAAAAAGTATTGCAACAGCTGGGGGTAAATAAATCAGTTATTAAAAGTAAATATAATTGGTAATAGGATCATTAGTATGTTAAATTTTATTTATTTTCTAAAGTTATTTTCAGTAAAGAAGTC
Organism: Canis lupus familiaris; assembly: GCF_011100685.1. Lineage (NCBI taxonomy): Eukaryota > Metazoa > Chordata > Mammalia > Carnivora > Canidae > Canis > Canis lupus. The sequence goes on along the minus strand of NW_023331864.1, from coordinate 24,435 downwards.
TGACCAAAAATACTGCTGGTGTCATTGTGTGTCCTATAAACTAGGGCTTCGAACTTTGGATTACTTTAAGAACTTTTTTTTGCCCCCTCCCTCTTTCTTCTTCTCACTTTTTATGGCCTTAAAAATGAATATTTATAAGAGTTTATAAAAACATTGTCACCTTGCTAGTCCCTTTAAATTCTAACCTCATTCAGTGTTCTTAGGTGTGTTTCATCCCCTGCACTTGAGATCAGAACACCCTAGATATACATTTGGTGTTATGTAAATTGTCAAGTGAATGCTATGTACTAAATTTAGCTTGTCTTTTCCTTTCTTCCTTTCCTTTCCTTTCCTTTCCTTTCCTTTCCTTTCCTTTCCTTTCCTTTCCTTTCCTTTCCTTCTTTCCTTTTTTCTTTTTTCTTTTTTCTTTTTTCTCTCTTCTCTTCTCTTCTCCTTTTTCTTTTTCTTTTTCTTTTTTTTTCTTTTTCTTTTTCTTTTTCTTTCTTTTTCTTTTCTTTTTCTTTTCAGTAGCCAGTGTGATTTGTTAGGAAAGTTTGTTTCATAGTTGGGAGCTGCTGACCTCTAGTCTTTTCACGAACTCTGGTGCTTTATCTTCTTCTACTTGTCTTAAGGGCTTTAATCATACAGATGATTATAATCGCTTATAGTGTAAGGAGGCTGGCCCAATAACATGTGTGGTGCATGCACATGTTACGGAAAATCTGCCCTTTTTTTATTTAAAGAATTAATTTTATTCCAAATGTAATTTTCCAAATGTATTTAAAGTGCTAATTAATTCAGTGGGTTGTTTGTTCAGTTTCTGAGCTTGGATGGCTTAGCATGTCTAATGAGAAACATGCCTCTTTTTTATAGTCATGATGGAAAACTGTTTAAAAACCGCAGCAATCACATCTGAGTGACATTAAATAAACTCAGTTCATCATTAATCTGCTACAGGTCTTTTAATTCAGTTTTTAGGCCACAGGTTTGACAGATTTGCCACTTACTTTGAGATCTTTACTATTTATGGTTTTAGGAGTTAAACTTCTTGTCATGAGAAATTAAAACATACATAATTGCACAAATTAATACCATGAATGACCCCAGTGTCCTGTCACCCAGTTTCAAACCTGATTAATTCACTGCCCATCATATTTCAGCCTCCTCAAAGAAAATAAATTCAGTTAATTTAAAGTAAATCTCAGATATCATTCCATTTCTTTAGAATTAGTTTTAAACATTTAAAGGAAAGTATTTGACCAGGCTTGGCTCAGATCTAGCAATTTGTGTTGTTTTGGAGAAGTCACTTTCCTTGTACGGGCCTCCTCGTGCCTTAATCAGTAAAATTAAAGAATTATGAAACTTATGTACTTTCATTGTCCTTTATGGTTCAAATAGTCCACACCTTTATAAAGGTTGTATAACATGACTAATATTGAACTGAAGACATACCACTATAGACAGGTCAAGATGATTGAATGAGATGAAGCACTGGAGGCCTGTTTTTGAGCATGTGCCTGTATGGTTCTTATAATAATAGTAATAATTTACGTAGATACTCTGTTTTCTGATTATTTTCACTTAATAAGGGTATGCATTTTCCATGTCGCTGCAAAGTCCCTGTTTTCATTTTTCATACTTAACTGTTTTTTTAAATCATTTACCTGTTGCTGGACATTTTGGTTGTTCCTAATTTTTCACTGTTATAAATAACTCTGCAGGGAACATCTTGCATATAAATGTTCCTTCTTTTTAGTATTCCTAGGATAAGTTTTCAGAAGTATTTGAATAGTTTCATGTGTATTTGTCCTATTGTGAGACTGCCATACTGTGTCCTCTGAAGTTTATACCACTTCACATTCCACAAGACTAATAGCAGCTATCAGGACACTTGATTTCTTCCTTTATATCCATTTTTCCTTTTTATTTCCCATGTTTTAAATCTCTGTGCCACTTTTTGGGTGTTTTCTCTAGATTTATTTTCTAACTCTGTCATTCTTTTTTTTAGCCACATCGAATCAGTGGTTTGACCCAGACAAGTTTATTTCCATGGATAAATTTTTTTGCTTCCTAGAAGTTTTGTTTTGTTTTGTTTTTTAGATTTCATGTATTTATGTGGAAGAGAGCAAACATAAGCAGGGGAGGGGCAGAGGGAGAGGAGAGAGAATCCTTAGCAGGCTTCATGCTCAGTTTAGTGCAGAGCTCAATGTGGGGCTCAATCCCACAACCTCGAGATCGTGACCCCAGCCAAAACCAAGAGTTGGACACTTAACTGACTGAGGACCTAGGTCCTTGTATACCTTGTAGGTATTTTTTAGATCAATCTGTTATCTTGAGTTGTTGGATCTAATTTCTGCTGTTTATTGTGTCTGCTATCTCTTATACTGTGAGATTTTTTTTTTATACTTTGTGATTTTTGTTTGTGTGGTTATATTCAGTGGGAAGTATCTTCTTTGGAAGTTTCTAATGTTCCTTGAGTTGCATAGCTATCCCAGCAAGGCCCTAAGGGGTATTTCATTCCAGTGGAATCTTTAGATTATTTCTCATTTCTGTAGTGTGCTTGTGATACAGCCAAGCAAATTACCTTCCTAGAAGTTGATTCTTTCCACTCCTCACATGGGCAGAAGCCATTCCTAAGCCATGTCCTTGAGCTTGTGGTTAGAGTTTGTCATGGCTTCTATCTTTGTGCTGGGGGTTGCGTTCTAGCTTCCTTTTTATAGATATGTCTTGGCTCCTGTCAGTATCCTGGTTCCTGTTCCCTCATCAGGTTTAAAACTAGTCTCTATGTTTTAGTTTTCCCAGCGGGCCATTCACTTCAGTGCTGTGTGTTCCTTTGTTGCTTTTTCCATTTGCAGAGTTTCCTATTCTAGTTTTGAGGACCATAATATTTCTGTTTTGTTAAATCTTGGATTTTTGTGTGTTTAGAGCAGGAGTGGGGACATTTAGTGCTTCAGCTCATTCAGCCATTTTGACCTGTCTATAGTGATGGTATGCCTGTACTTTCCCTACCAGGGAAAACTTTATAGAGAGGTTGTTATTTGCTCATGGTCACATGGCTAGTAAATGCCAGTGCTGATAAGCTGAACAAGTTCAGAGTGTATGCTCCTTTTATTACACGGAACTTCCAGTTTGTTTTGGAAGCCGCCCACCCTTACATTAATGGGCATTAGATCTAATGTGCAACAAAACTCATAATTAAGTCACGTATTGGCTTCTGAGGAGATCCCAGAGATATACTTTTTTTTAGAACCAATCATGTATTATATATGATTTGTTTATTATACTCAGGAGACTAGGCATTATAACTGTTAATAATAATCATTAATGATTAGGCCCTTAATATATATCAGGCATTGTGCTTAATCCTTTGTGAACATTTCATATATTAATCATGAACCACCTCCCATTTTATTGCAGCAGAAACAAAATTGCAAAGAGATTAAGTAACTTGCTTGTGATCACATAGTGAGTAATAGGAGAGCCAAGGCTTGAAGCCAGATATGTTTGATTTCAAAGCTTATTATGTTCTATTCCACTTCAGCAGAGCCTCTTTATTAAGTTTTTGAGGCTCATGTTACAGATTATATGTTGGTGAGCCTCAGCCTGCAATAATGTACCCCACCTTGCTGGTTGTTTGGATACTCTACAATTCCCCAGGAGTCCAGAAGAGAAGGACAAATGGTTCTCAAAGGGGTCCTGCTCCGATGATGGGCTTAATGGTGTGTTCCATCTGAGGGAGTTTCAGTTGTGTATATCTGAATATACAATAAAGAATCCAGTTGTAGCTGGGGGAGGGGATCCGAGTGGGAGTGAGATCTGGCCATTTTACAAAGAGACCTCAGGAACATCTGTTAAGAACCGTGAAAAACCATGATAAAATATCAGTATGGGGATTTGGGAAGATTTCTTCTATTTGTGTACATAAGTGTGTTTTTTTTTTTTTTTTGGTAAAGGCTATAGAAGAACGCTGCTAGAAGATCTGAAGTGACAGGAGAGGTTCTAGGTCCATGTCAGGATTGTTGTGCCTTTTCTGGACCAGTAGAGGGAGCTCTGTGACAGATCATGGTTAGAACGGTGTCCCCATCCACATTCACAAATCCCCTTTCTGTGGGAGGCTTTATTCTCCATCAAGACTGTCGTTTATTTATTTTAAAATCTATTTTAAGTAAGCGCAGCAACACTAGGACAGTGTCTTTATTTGATTTAGGTAGGAAATTGGGTACCTCATACTTGGCAAAATTCAAATAAGACGGAAGTCTGCCAAAATGTCTCAAAATAGTTTAAACTTTTTCTCTCTCTTCCCGGATTTCTCAGTAGACCTTCACCAGAACTGACGCTTTCTTTCTGCAGCACGGCACCATGGATGTAATTTTGCAACCATCATGAGCTAAAATGACTAACCAAGGAATTAAATAAAATGTTAAAACTTAAAATTCTGGTGTGGTGGTGACTTGGGGGATGTTATTTGCATATCAAAGTAAATATTAACAATGGCAGCTTACAGTTTTGTTGCCTCTTTAGTTTTCACTAATCTGTTTCCACACTACCCAGAAGTCCGTCTTACTTCTTTCTTTTGATCCTTATATATTTTTCTTTCTTACCAAGGCCTCCGGTACAGTGTTGAAGGGTAGAGGTGGTAGTGGGCATTCTTGTTTGAAAGGCTTGAGTCCATGACATCAATCTTTCAGTCTCCCAGTGGCCCAAGTTCTGACTCAAGCCTTTCAAATTAGACTCTGTGAAAAGGGAGTGAGTGGGTGGTTTCTGTTTAAAACTAACATATCATTCAGAAACTTCCCATTTTTATTCTAGAGCAATGGCCACATTAATCTCTTGGAAGTAGGATTTTAAAGCGAGTGGCATACTCAAGAGCATGGTTTGGGCAAATTCCTGTGATAGTATTATGTGGTGAAAACACTGTGCATTTGTAGTTCCCCAGAAGTTCCTAAGTCTCATGAAGGCCCTAATTGTTGCCATAAGTTTCCTCATGTCAAAACCAAAGCCCAAGCTCTTGTTGAAATGACTTTATTTCAGCACCGTCCATCAGATACTAATTTCGGAGTTGCAGAAGATGGAAATTCTTGACTCAAAGCCTAGTTTCTTTACACTTGCAGTTGTCTAGAGGGGATTGTTTAAACATTGCTTCCCTCGTGTGTTCCCTATCTCATTCTCCCTGGCCCCAATGATAGCATTTTGCAAGGGTGGTAAATAAGACATAAAGTACTGCAGGTATTTTAACATTTATTTTACCACAATAGCCTTACTATACAATTTCTGATCCCCTCAGGGTGTTTAAAACTATTGTTGGACAATATTACGCATCTGTATGTGTTTTTGCCACTTTCTGCAGTGTCTGAGAGTGTTGCATGCATTGGCACCAAAGCTAAAACTTTAAAACGTTCCGTTTTGTTAGAAATGTATCTCTTAATAAAGGTAAGAGAAAGAAAAGGGGACTGTGGAAAGAACATTAATCTTTGGATTCAGTCTTTGCTTTGAAACTTGCTCAGAATCTTACATACCTCATTCTGCCTCAGCAGGTTACTTCCCTCTTCTTTGAGCCTTTTTCCATAGTCTGAAAAAATGCGGCATAAAAGTTCCTACTTCGGGGATCCCTGGGTGGCGCAGTGGTTTGGCGCCTGCCTTTGGCCCAGGGCACGATCCTGGAGACCCGGGATCGAATCCCACGTCAGGCTCCCGGTGCATGGAGCCTGCTTCTCCCTCTGCCTGTGTCTCTGCCTCTCTCTCTCTCTGTGACTATCATAAATAAATAAAATAAAAAAAAAAAATTAAAAAAAAAAAAAAAAAGTTCCTACTTCATAGTACTGTTAAGATGATATAAAATAATAAATAAAATACTAAGCCTGTAAATGCTTAAAAATGGTAAGTAATATACATTTATGAGTCTCCTGATGAATGACAGTGGCTTTTTAATTGGACCAAGGCTGCTTTTCTCATCCTCATTCCTTTTCTCTTGCTTGCTATGTTTTTATGTTTCATTCTTGGTATTAATGGTGTTTTGTAAACACCACCTCTTTGCCTGTGCAACTGGCATGAAAATGATTGATCTAAAGGAAGGTTATTTTGTCAGTTTCCGTAATGTTTTAAAAATGTGTGTAGTGAAAGAAAGAGAGTGACTGTGTGTGTGTTTCACATTCCTTGGCAATAAGATACAGGTGCATTGAGAATCTGTTAAATAGCTCAAAATACACGATGGCAGATTTTAAAGAGGCTAGGCTTTGGATTTACCTGAGCCTTCCTTTGTTAAGTTTCAAACTGTTATCTTAATACTGTGGAATTTATTACTGACTCGATTTTTTTTTTCTCTCCCCAAAAGATAGTTGTGGTTCACCATGCACTTATCATAAGCTTTCTCCTGGGTGGGATTTGCACTAAAAGAGCAGACTCTTGGTCCTTAGTCTTTTCTCACAATTGCACAAATAAGTCAAGGTCATCCTGAATTGAGACTAAATCCTAATTGTTTGTGCAGTTTTTCTAATTGTGTCCAGATGTTGGGCTCAATTTTATCTTTGGAAACCATTAACATTCTTGATTCTTTTGGGATGAGCCAAAAAGCACAGACACATGGTGCCTGAAAATTCATTTGAAACACCCTGCCAGACCACATATTAGGATATGAAAGTACCAGATCTCAGTGTGACTTGGGTGAAGGGCTCAAGGTCTATATTTTTGGGAAGATAAAGGTGCTCCGTTATAGTTAAATTGGTAAAAGGAGAGCCAAGAATAGCCATGTGGGAAGTGTATTTTCTAAGAGAGAGCAGTAGCATGAAAGTAATGAAGAACAGGGGAAAGTGAGTCCTAAAAGATATGCTTTGGCTCTAATGCCTAAGAGGCAGATAAATCAGTTCTGACTGATTAGGGGAATGTATTTCTCTGGTGCTCTAAGCTGTTCTGACCTGCCTACTCTTGTTCAGCAAAGGAATGGAGATGTATTTTGATCAACTTAAATGGCTCGATATAGAAAAAGTAGGTGCTTCTCTTAAATGTTCATGCTGTAAGAAACATCAACTTGGAATCTATTTATTAACATAAATATCTAATGCCAGCCAAAAAGTATTTATTAGGTAGTCACTTATGTCGTTACTGTGTAATGTACAAAAGCCAAATGAGGCATTGTTGCTGACCAGGAATTTATAGGTTTAAAGGGGAAGGATGACATTTGTCATTGCCATTACCTAATATTTATGGAGAGCCTGCTGTACTGTAACTATTCTTTGTCATTCCTTGTATGCCTGGGACGTTACTCTGCATGATTCAGATTATGATATTTGATGTTGACATAACTTAGTTGAGAATATAGGACCTCTATGTATTTTTTTTTTTAATTTTTATTTATTTATGATAGTCACAGAGAGAGAGAGAAACAGGCAGAGGGAGAAACAGGCTCCATGCACTGGGAGCCCAATGTGGGATTCGATCCCGGGTCTCCAGGATCGCGCCCTGGGCCAAAGGCAGGCGCCAAACCGCTGCGCCACCCAGGGATCCCAGGACCTCTATGTATTGAAGGTGGTATAATACTAGGCCAAATGCTGGGCAAGTGGTACAGACAAGTATTAAAGGTTTTGTGAGAAGGAAAACAAAGGACTTAGATGCGCAGCCTGAGTGAGGCTATTTTAGCAAGTGCAAAGTCAGAAATGTAAATATATATATTGAATATTCATTTTGGCTGAGGTGGGTTTTGACCAGACATTGAAGGACTTTGAATGCCACAGAAAGAAGTTTGAACCTGATTCAGCAGGTAGTAAATAGGGTAATATAAAGATATTTTGATCAGAGAAGTAATAGAACAAGATGGTTTTTTAGGAGAGTCAGTGGGATGATGTGGAGTTTGAAAAGGCCAGAAAAGAGAAGACCAGTTAGGAAATTTTTGTAATAACCAAGGTATGGATCATTCTTACTTGTCAACCTTCTGTATCTTTTTAAATGTGCTACCTCTATTGCTCTAGTTAGTAATCTTTTGAAATTTGAATTTAGATCTCTTTGAATAGATATGTGGCAGCTCACTAGACTTAAGGAAGTAAGGACCACTGCCCAGAAGTCACGTTGATTTACATAGAGGCAATTGCCAAAATTAGTTAACTAGGAGAGTTATTCCGGTTGGCCTCCAGGGAATCATATAACTGATGATTCCAGCGGTTCTTAGTGGTTTCAAAGAGCCTTCAGAGGAATATTTATGAGCAGACATAGAAACTTGGATAATAACTTGTGTAATAAAATGAGTTACTACGTGGAAAGCACTTAAGTGCCCAGTAACAAAAACAAAAACAAAAATCACACAAAAACAAAGTTTAATAAAGGTTAGATTAAAAATCAAAACGAACAATCCTCTGATAAGGCATATTATTCCAAGCCAGAAGAAAACATTTGAGGGATTACTCGAAAAAAAAACTTATTTTTTTTCTCACAAATATTTGTATATGAAACAGAAAAAAATGCAGACTCTACTTCTCTAATTTTAAACAAAATTAATTACTATTAAGGTAGAAAAGAGTTATTATTGTGGAAATTAAGGACAGAGTAGTGACCATTATGCTTTACGTATTGTCAGTCTTATAAAAATGAATATGAACATGAAAGGACATAAAGTTCAATGTCAACCGGGTGGTCACTCCAAAGGCAAAGGTGGCTTCAGTCTTTGGTCAAGCTCTGTCCCAGTTAGGACTACCCTGGCATTGTGTCATACCTTGTATGAATCCAAAAATCAAAGTAGATTGTAGAGGACAGGGGTCTTTCTTCTTTTTTAAAAATTGAATTATTGATCTATAACTCACATATCATGTAGTTGATTCTTTTAAAATATACAGTTCAGTGGATTTTAGTATACTTACTGAGTTGTGCACCCATCACCACAATGTAGTTTTTAAAGATGTATTTTTTTAATTGAGATGCGATTCACAAAAGAGAGCTATAATTTACATATCATAAAAAATCACCATTTTAATGATCCAGTCCTGTGAGGTTTAGTGTATTAACAAAGTTGTGCAACCATAGCCACTGTTGAATTTCAGACATTTTCTTCATGCCCCCGCCAAAACCCACAATCCTGTTAGCAGTCTCTTCTTATGACCCCCTCTGCCCCTCTTCCCAGGCAGCCATTCATCTGCTTTCTATCTCTATGGGTTTGCCTATTCTGGACATTTTATGTAAATGAACTCCTACAAAATGTGGCCTTTGTGTTTGGCATCTTCCACTTAATGTTTTCAAGGTTGATCCATGTTGTGGCATCTGTCAGCACTTTATTCCTTTTTATGGCTGAATAATCCCATTGTATGGATGATACTCTATATTGTTGATGCTCTGATTTTAGAGAATTCTGGTCATCAGCAGAAGAAACTCCATACTCATTAGCAGTGACTTGACATCCCACCCGTTCACCCCACGGGCCTAGGTGGCTGGCTACTAATCTACTTCCTGTCTCTACAGATTTGCCTGTCCTGAATTCGTGTAGAGTCATGGAATAGTGGTCTTTTGTGAGTGGCTCTTTTCACTTAGCATAATACTTTTTGGGTTCATCCTGTGTTGTAGCCCATGTGAGTACTTCAGTCCTTTTCATTGTGGAATAATATTCTCTTGTATGGTTATACCATATTTTATTTACCCATTCTCCAGCTGATAGACATTGGGTTATTGGGTCCTTCTGTTTTTAGCATTTTCCAAAGAAAAATGAATATGGGAATTAACTCCTGGTCTGTGAGCTTAGACAGATTGTCCATTGAGCTTACCATGTGCTGCTTACAAAGAAAAATGAGTCAGTCATAGTATAGGAATTCATGCACTTCCTGTGTCAGATAAAAGAATCAGAGCAAAGGACAGCTGTTTGGAAAATTAGACTATTCTGCTCTGTCCAGTCCCCCCATAGCTTCAGGTTTTTGGCATTATCAGTCAGCTGAGCGTCTTTATTTCCTGGGATACATCTGAAAAAATACCCTGGCTCACATTGAAACAGAAAGCCCACCAGCCATCTGAAGCCCTGGGGACAGCATTGCCTTTAATCAGCTTGGACTGATTCTGTTATGCTTCTCAGTACTGACGGGCTATTGTCCAACACACTTGATCATCTAGCTCAGGAGGGCTAAAGAAAAGTTCAAAGATAAGGTTACTGGGAAAATTCCATTCCCCTACTCATTCTACACTCAATGGCAGTTCTGACATGTCAAGAGTTTTCTTTTTTCTTTTTTTTTTTAAAGAGTTTTCATTTTGATGTCAGAAAATTTGCAATATAAGATTTGCAGCTCACCAAACCTAAAATCTGATGATCAGGGTTCAGTCCTGTCCTTGTTAATAATGAACTACATAATTTTAGGCAAATTTCTCATCTGTAAGGTGGGAATAATAACACATACCTCTAAAGATTTGAGGATTAAGTGAAATGGTACATCGTCTAGTACTTGGTGCCTAATAAGTGCAGGTCTTCCTCCCTCCTACTTCATTTACATGTTATTCATGAAGTTTGGTTAGGAACATCATGCAAAAGTACCGAGTAAACAGCCTGAAACTTAGAAGGTATTCTATAAACCTTAGTTAAATTTGAACCTGAGTTCTCAAAGAATAGAACTTTTTGTAGATAGAGAGTGGTGTGTGTGTGTGTGTGTGTGGGAGGAGACACAACAGACACCATCTGGTTAGTTTTTACTTTGTAACAAACCACTTCTAATTTAGTGGCCTGGCTGTGCAGCTGTGGTGGTATAGTGGTGAATATAGCTTATTTCCCAAGCTTGATGCCAGCTGCTGTGATGGTGGCCATGGCTGGTTGACTCATGAAGACCTCTGTTGACTGGAGCTCACATGGTATTTGCCATTCAGCGGGCTCAGGTTTATTTACATGGTAGTAGGATGCACAAGCAGGTAGTAGGATGCACAAGCAGGAAGGAGGGGCAGAGGGACAAGCAGACTCCCTGCTGAGCAGGGAGCCAGACGCAGGACTCCATCCCTGGATCATGGAATCATGACCTGAGTCAAAGGCAGACGCCTAATCGACTGGCCACGATTGGGCCATGTTCCAAAAAGGAACATGGGAAAAAGCGGCAGGTGCCCCTTATTTAGAATAATTATCATCTATAAAATCAGAGTGAGAACAGGTGCTGTAATTTAATTACTGTGCCAAAATGTTGGTCACAGTAGGGGTGCTGACTGCTCCATATAAACTTAATCCAAGAAGCCCTCTAACACATAAAGAGTTTTGTGATACAGGCAGCTAATTTCTGGAATCACTCAGGAATCTCAAATACACCTTTTTTTTTTTAATGTATGCTGATTCTTGCCAGTTGAGTTTTGGCTTCCCCTACCAGCTCATTCATTCATATCTTCAGCTTTAGTTATATAAAACATTTTTATAACCAGCATTTCTAGATAATATCTTTATTATTTATTATTCCCTGCTCCTTCCCTCCCTCCAAAATAACCCCACTAACAACAACAAAACTCAAAGAGTCAGAGACAGTCTTGTCACAAGTATTTTATTAAGTCCCATTTTTTGCTTTGGTCTGGTCTTTGATTTATGCCCATACACATCTCAATTATGGCATATTTGATTTATTTATTTACTAAATATTTTATTTATTTATTTATTTATTTATTTATTTATTTATTTATTTATTAAATTTTTATTTGTTTATGATAGTCACACAGAGAGAGAGAGAGGCAGAGACACAGGCAGAGGGAGAAGCAGGCTCCATGCACCGGGAGCCCGACGTGGGATTTGATCCCGGGTCTCCAGGATCGCACCCTGGGCCAAAGGCAGGCGCCAAACCGCTGCGCCACCCAGGGATCCCCTAAAGATTTTTTTAAAAGATTTTATTTATTATTCATGAGAGACACACAGAGAGAGGCAGAGACATAGGCAGAGGGAGAAGCAGGCTCCATGCAGGACTCCATCCTGGGTCTCAAGGATCACGCCCTGGGCCGAAGGCAGGCGCTAAACCGCTGAGCCACCCCGGGATCCCCTACTAAAGATTTTATTTACTTATTCAAAAGAGAACATGGGTGGGATCCCTGGGTGGCACAGCGGTTTGGCCCCTGCCTTTGGCCCAGGGCGCGATCCTGGAGACCCGGGATCGAATCCCATGTCGGGCTCCCGGTGCATGGAGCCTGCTTCTCCCTCTGCCTGTGTCTCTGCCTCTCTCTCTCTCTGTGACTATCATAAATAAATAAAAAAAAAAATTAAAAAAAAATAAAAAATAAAAAAAAATAAAAAAAAAACAAAAACAAAAGAGAACATGGGTGAGCGAGGGGAGGAGCAGAGAGACAAGCAGGCTCTGTGCTGAGCATGGAAGTCCAATGTGGGGCTCAATGTAGGCTTGAACCCAGGATCCTGAGATTGTGACCTGAGCTGAAACTAAAAGTCAGACACTCAACTGACTGAGCCACGCAGGCACCCCTGAGCCATATTTTAGATCAGAGGTTATCAAGTGTCATGATCCCTCTGGAGATAAGAACTGTTTTTCAGTGGTTATTGGTAACTGAGCACAAATATGTTTTCATAAGCTACTGCCAACTCATAGAATTGTGAAATTTTCAGAGCTGCAAAGGAACATGAGAAGTATTGATCCAGTGGCCTCTTTTTGTAGATTGGAATCTATGGCTTTCCCAGGATTTTATAGTCAGACCTAAATCTAGATCTTTGAACTCCAGGATAGGGATTTTTTTAGTGCTGTCTCCAAAATCAACTTTAGCCTTACTGTAATCTCATACATGTGGCCATTTAATCACTTGACTATAATTATGTTTTTTATACATGTGTGAATTTTACCTCCAGTTCTGTCTGAATGTGGGATTGGACCAAAGTTATCTTATTACAAAATTCTCTAGGTTTTGGAGCTTTGGTCTTTAATAAACGTCAGGTATAATCAAGTCCCTGGTATTAATATAAATAGATGAAAGCAAAGATGTTTTAGATAGTTTCTTACTTGTAACCCTTCACTTTTGAAAGAGACAAATAATAGTTGGTAATTTACCTTCAAAAGTATTAGAAAGTTTCAGCTGACCTGGGAAGGGCTGTCGTCATCAAATAAGAGAAAAAAACTCAAATTTAAAGAAAACTTGTGTTTCATTTTCTCTTCTAAACAGTGATAGAAATTCCTATTTTATTTTATTTTTTAAAGATTTATTTATTCATGAGAGACAGAGAGAGAGAGAGAGGCAGAGACACAGTCAGAGGGAGAAGCAGGCTCCTCACAGGGAGCCTGATGTGGGACTCGATCCTGAGATTCCAGGATCACACCCTGAGCTGAAGGCAGGCGCTAAACCGTTGAGCCACCCAGGGATCCACCAGTGATAGAAATTAGACAAATGATTATACTCTAGCCTAACAAACCTAAACATATGGTTTAGAATTAGACCATAGAAAGGCTATTATCTTTAATGTTTCATCCCTGGTGTAGAGACTTGAATTTCTAAGATACACCTGTATTGCAACTGAAAGGAGCAAATGAAGCATCAGAGCAATATAGAGTACAATTACACAATTTTTATCATTGGATGTGATGCTTTAAAAAAATGATATCTTTGTGGTTTTTGTAACAATCCCACAGGAGAACATATTTTAAATTATCTGTTATTTCTGTCCAGAGTTGCCATTTTTATTGAACTCAATTAAGTCATTTCTCTGTGCATATATAAAGATGAATGGGTAAACAAACATAAAATGATAGAAATAATGAGAAGTTGGTGTGGAATGTGTGTAGCTTACTCTCAAACATTGTGTCTTTTCTAAGAAAGAAGATAATCTGTGTATATTTCTTAAAAAAGAAGATACCCTTTTGTTACGATAATAACAGTTTTCAAGTGGTACAGTCTCTTTTGACAGTACCTCCCTCTCCCAAACCCCTTCACTGTTTGATTATTACTCCTAGCTTAATGAGTAATCTTTTTATTCCGTGAGATCTTTTTGGTGCTGAAAGTGCCCCACAATTTACCAGTGGGAGCCCCTCAAGGTGGCTTCTATTTCCTGGTGATATGTTCCCATTAGTTTTTGAGTACTTGCTTGCTTTTTATGGCACAAATGTTCCAGGCCCACTCTTAGACCTGGAGTTAGCTATTTCCCTTAAGAAGCTTTAGTTCCTCTGAGTGGGGAATGGGATTTGCAAACCAAGATCTGAGCACCAGGTGTGCTCATTGATAATGAGGTGTTACTGCTTTAAGACTTTAATGAAAGAAGGTTGGAATTTTTTTTCTAAGTATGAGCTCACATTCATACCTCCAGTTCAAATACAACACACCAGGATTCTTTGTACCTTCCCTATTTCATACTTTGATGTTTAGCTCTTGCCACGTCCCCTTTTAGAACTTGTACTATTTTGCACTCCTAGTTCAGCAATGTATGAGTATGCTTGTGTACCCACAGCCTTACCAACAGCTTTTGAATTCTTGTCCTTTTGAAATATAAGAAATCACATCTCTAAATGGTTTTGATTTGAGTTTCTCTTACTGTGTGTGAACCTACGCATTTTTTTTCATGTTTAAGGACTAATTGAATAACTTTCTGTGTATATGGTTGAACAACACAGATTTGAACTCTGTGGGCCCATTTATGTGCAGGTTTTTTCAATAAATATAGTATAGTACTGTAAGTGTATTTTCTTTTCCTTATGATTTTTTTTTTGAGAGATTTACTCATTTATTTGAGAGAGTGAGCAAGTGAGAGAGAGACAGCACGAGCAAGGGGAGAGGGAGAAGCAGACTCCCCACTGAGCAGGAAGCCAGATGCGGGGCTCTATCCCAGGACTCCGGGATCATGATCTGAACCAAAGGCAGGCACTTAACCAACTGGGCCACCCAGGGGCCCCTCCTTATGATTTTCTTAATAACTTTTTCTTTTCTCTAGCTTCCATTATTATAAGAATGCAGCATATAATATTTATACAAAATGTATGTTCATTGACTGTTTATGTTCTCAGTAAGGCTTCAGATCAACAGCAGGCTATTAATAGTTAAGTTTTGGAGGAGTCCAAACTTATACATGATTTTTCAGCTGCATGGGAGTCAGTGCCCTAACCCCTGCTTTGTTCAAGGGTCAACCATACTATCCTTTCAAGGCTTTAGCCCATTTTTCTACCTTTTTTGGGTCTTCTTTTGGTAGATTTTAGGAAATGTGTGTGTGTGTGGGGAGGGGGGAACTTACCTGCCTCATACCAAGAACAACTCATACATTTTTTTAAAGAGCTTTCTTTAAAAAAATTTATGGTACACGTTGCAAATATTTTCTTCCAGTTCTCCATTTGTCTTTTGTCTTGGCTTATATGTGTACTTACTAATTTTAAAAAATGTATGGGGTTTTCTTCACACAAAAGGTTTTTATTTATCCATGTTTCATTGCATCTGGTTTTTTTTTTCATAGTCAGAAACCACACCCAGGCCTCAAGTGTATCCACACCAGTTTTCTTGTAGTATTTATAGTTCCCGTCCTTGTAGTAAAAGCTCTCACCCATGTGGAGTTTCCTGGTTTAAAATGTGAGGTGTAGATCCAATTCAGTCCTTTTCCAAATAACTAGCTATTTGGAAAGCCTTTGGGCTCACTATTTTGCTTCAAGACTTTCTGCTCTGTTCAGCTGGTTGGTCGACATGTCTAGCCACGAGATTCCATATGAAAGAACACTGTATACTGTATGTGGTAACAGTCGGTAGTACCACCACCCTCGTGTGATTCCAGGAGGCTCGCTAAATGCTCTTTCTGTGTAGGACCATGTGTAGGCTTGCTGAGGGTTTTTCTGGTCCAGGGGGAGGGGACTGATCAAGAGGACTTGTCAACAAATCCCAAACAGCTCTACTTAATACAGGTTTTATTTTGTTGTAGTTCCTTCAGAACTAGATGATAAAATAATACCATAAATTTAACTTAAAAATTAAATCAAACAATCATGAAAAGCATTTAACATCACACCTAGAATAAACAGAACAACACACACTTAGCACATAATTATTGGCTGGTCTTAGCAAACACTGTGTTTAATCACTAATAAGTCAGGAGGCAACAGTGAAATAGGCTTTTGGCAGCATCTGCAAGTGGGCAAATCTGGGATTGGCTGCTTTGAACTTGGCAGTGGTCAAAGTGATATGACAAACGTCTGAGAGGCAGTCAGGGTGCTGGCTTGAAGCTGGACCAGGCAGACATCAGCAGATAAGAGTACGTGGAACAAGAATGTCTGGAGAGAAACATGTGCTGGTCTCTATATTCTAGTTCCCTTCCATCCACTTGTTAGGGCTTTGAACCTTCTGGTCTTTTTTCCTGGTTATTGGGAAAAAGGGCGATATAAACCCACATGTTCATGGAAAGCAATGGGAAAAACTTCCATACTTCCCAGTATTAAAATACTAATCAGAAGCAGAAACCACTTGGACATGTGAAGTAGGTATGTTCAGCTAGCTAGGCTGTAAGTCATGCCAGGTAAAAGTATTCTTTTTGCCACCACTAACCAGTAACTTCTGTAGTTTGCTCCCTTTGGCAGCTGCTACTAGTAACTGCTGAATCTTTCCTCAGGTATGTTTAGGGTCCAGCCTAAGTACCCCCCTACCCATCTTCCCTAACCACCCCAGCTTACAAGATCTCCCCATGAGATCTTGAGATCTACTATGAGAGACAAGTCCTGTTAACATTTTGGTATTTTTCTTTCATTTTTTTTCCTCCTGTGTATATGATTTTACAGAGTTGAGATCATGTTCTGTATATAATATTGTATCCTATCTTCAATTTTTAGCATTATTGTAAGCCATTTGTAAATAGGGTTTTTTTTTTACAAAAAAAAAAGATTTTATGTATTTATTCATGAGAGACACACAGAGAGAGGCAGAGACATAGGCAGAGGGAGAAGCAGGCTCCATGCAGGGAGCCCGATGTGGAACTTGATCCCCAGACCTGGATCACACCCTGATCCAAAAGCAGACACTTAACCACTGAGCCACCCAATTGCCCCTGTGAATAGGGTTTTAAAATTACATAATATTTCCTGGAGTGGATGGAATATGATTTACTTATATTTGCTTTTTTGTGCATATCTTTCTAGTCCAGTTGGATCAAGAGAATCTCAAAGGGAAGTCACTCTACTGTCTTATCCCCCTTCCCTATTCCATTAGCTATAGAAAATGTTATCTATGTAGGTGATAAGTAGCTGTGCTTGCTTTTCTGTTTTCAGTCTAAATATCATGGGAACTTTTTGCTATAGGAGACCCCAAAAGTACTACTTGCAGCTTACTCAGAATTGTTATATCACCCCAGAAAAACGGTGCCTGGGGAAATATTTGCATGTATTTAAGGGGACCCATAAATCCTTTGAAATTCTGTGAGAAGCAGGTGGTGTGAGCATTTTTTCATTTTCCTGTGGTTTTCACTAAATTCTCCTGGAAGTCCTTATCTAGTAAAAAGCCACTGACACAGAGCCTGAAGCCCATCTGTATTCATTAAACTCTGAAATCGAAGATACTATTTTTGCCTTTTATTGTTCTTGTTTTCAGGAAGGGATGAGACCATGCAGCCTGCAAAACCATCTTTCCTTGAATATTTTGAACAAAAAGAAAAAGAAAACCAGATCCACAGCTTTGGCCAGAGTGTCCCTGGCCCCCTGAGGAACTCCTCGGATTGGAAAGTACCGCAGGATGGAGACTATGAGTTCGTAAGTAGTGCTCGAAGTGAACTGTTGTGTCTGCTGGGGACGGTTTTTTGCCATATTGCACATCCACTTTTGTCACTTCACCAAAAGTGCCAGAGCGTTTCTTGTACGGTGCAAGCCTCTGGCCTTCCCGCAGCAGCCCCCCGGGCTGAGGGCCTCATGGGTTTGAGACTGCATTTTGACCGACGTTTGAGCAGTTCTGGGACTCCTGATTAGTGGCATCTTCTTAGCTTTAAAAATCCTTTGTTAACTTGCCATTTTTCTTTTGTTGAGTTTGGTATTGTTAACAGTAAAGAAATGCCGAGTGAGGATGCACTGTTTTGCGTAGTTTATTTGGGATTGTGACTTTAAGAGTGAGACTGGAGAGCAGCTCATGCTGATGTGTAGCATCTTGCTGTTTTGCTAACCATTATCCTAATTTTAGGCCCTCGGAGAGGATCACTCTGAATTTTGCCTAAGGATGAATATTAATTGTTCCAAAGTGTCTAATGAAAAACTGGGTGTGTTTTTCCTTCTCTGCAATGGAACATTCTCCCTTAACCACAGACACTTGGTAATGTTCACAGAGATTTAATGAGTAGAAGCAATAAAAAAATTGGGGGGAAAAGTAAGCTAAGGAGTCTGCATTCCTTTTCTGAATATTTTTAGGAAAGAATGTTCTCTTTAGGGATTTTTTTCACTTTTATACTTTCAAATTCTGTCATGGTTCTGTTGTTGTTTATAAAAGACCTGAGATTGGGCATCATAATTGGATTCTGGGAGGCCTTTCTATCTTGGCTTTCCATTCTCCCTGTTCACTGGCCTCAAGGTGATGACATCCTTCTTACATAACATAATGTCTACTATTGTACAGTAGCAGGAATGTTGGAGTTGATAGTATTGGTGATAGAGATCCTTTGAGGACCACTATAACTCACTTGAGGCTGTTTGACAGATAAGTCCCTGAAGCCATGTTACAGCCCAGCAGCCTTTGCTTTATCAGGTGTGCATTCATTTGTTACTATCAGCTATTTTTCACTCCATTATTAGTTTACTCATGAGATTTGAATTATTTTTGCTATTCTGTGATGCCCACAGAGTTGTCTTGAGCGTATTTGTCAGGACTGCTTTTCTCAGTTTTGTGAGTCTCTAGGCAAAGATGAAACAGCTTCTGGATAGCAGATGAAACAGCTTCTGGATAGCAGATATCATCATGATAGAAAGCTGTAGAGTCCTCAGATCTGGATTCCTAGCTGCAGTTTCCTCTTTCTTTCTTTCTTTCTTTCTTTTCTTTCTTTCTTCTTCTTTTCTTTCTTTTTCTTCTTTTTTCTTTCTTTCTTTCTTTCTTTCTAGATTTTATTATTTGTTTGTTTATTTATTCATTTTAAAATTTTTTTTTATTTTCTTGATTTTATTTATTTATTTATTTATTTATTTATTTATTTATTTATTATTTATGAGAGACACACAGAAAGAGAGAGGCAAGAGACACAAGCAGGCTCCATGTAGGGAGCCCAACATGGGACTCGATCTTGGTCTCCAGGATCACACCCTGGGCTGAAGGTGGTATTAAACCGCTGAGCCACCCGGGCTGCCTCCCGCCCTTTTTTTTTTTTTTTTTTTTTTTAATGTTATAGAAGCAAATGATCTTGAATGTCCTGTCATTCTAATCATTGTTTTCAGTTCGGTAATTCCGGTGTTAGAAGATTTCACTTCTTTCTGCCATAGTTTCCCTAGACTAGCATCACTGGCAGAGAACGTGTTTCAGCGGGCAAGCTGCTTTTGCAGAGGGGCTTTAGTAGGTCTTAAGAGAGCATGCTTTTCATTCTGGACAGAGGGAGTGGGCCATGAGTACCATGAGTAGGTGAGCCATTGCCCAGCCTGGATGGTGCCTGGCCCGGAGGAGGTCCTGAGACCATCCTCTACACCAGAGCTTAGAAGCTAACAGCAATGCAGCATGTAGACCTTCTTGTGTGCCCTATACAGTGTTTACAAATCTTTCTATAGCTGCCTGTGTTTAAAAATTGAAAGCTTTTTATATAAAATGTTGGCTCTCCGCCTTTTTGAAAACTTGGAAGACCCAGCCATAATAAACCTACATGGTTGGAGGACAATTGTCTGGAGCTGAGCAACAGCTGCTCTCTTGAGGTCCAGTTCTCTCCAGTGTTTAGCTTACTTCATTCATTTGTATTAACTGACCTGTCTGGCAGTTAGGGTCATTCAACACTGGGATTCTTGCTGTAAATCCTTTGGATGTGTCTATGTTCAACATTGGGCCTGAACCAATCCCATCCTGCCATATAAAATTTTATTCTATTTTTACTGTCAAAATATCAACAGAATTAAACTTATAATTTCTCTTTTAAGAGAATTGCAAACTAAGCATGTAAGAAAGTGTAGGTGGGGTATAGATGAGCTGCTATTCCAAAAAATACCAAAGATCAAATGAAAACGATTTTTTAAAAGATTTTATTCATTTTTTTTGAGACAAGGAGAGAGAGCAGAAGCATGAGGAGTGGGAGAAGCAGGCTCTCTGCTGAGCAGAGAGAGCCCACTGTGGGCTCAATCCCAGGACCCTGGGATCATGATCTGAGTCCAAGCCAGACGCTTAACTGACCGAGCCACCCAGGGGCCCCAGGTGATTTTAATGTGTTCACACGTACTTTGATTACGTGTTTACATTTGTGCTGCTGTCTTCCTTGTCACTCTCCTCCAGCCATGACAGGCTTCATTCTCTCCTGACACATGCCCACCACATCCTGCTTTGGAGCCTTTGTAGGTGCTGCTTCTCTTCATTCAGATCTTTTTTTTTTTTTTTTAAGATTTTATTTATTTATTCGTGAGAGACAGAGAGAGAGAGAGAGAAGCAGAGACACAGGCAGAGGGAGAAGCAGGCCCATGCAGGGAACCTGACGTGGAACTCGATCCCGGATCTCCAGGATCACGCCCCGGGCTGAAGGCAGTGCTAAACCACTGGGCCACCCGGGCTGCCCTCTTCATTCAGATCTTAGCTGAATGTCCCCTCTTCTGTAAGGTCCTCTCTCACACTATCTCTTTACTGTGGCTTTTTTCCCTTTAACTAGCCATTATTACCTGAATAGATAGGTTACCTGACCTAATGTCTATTTTCCTCACCACCATAAGCTCCAGGCAGCGCGGCCTCATTGTCGGTTCACCCCTCCTGGATTCACACCCCCTTAGACTAAAAGATTGCAGTATGTTTCTGGGGGATTCATGAGCCAAGCTGGATTTAAGTTTACAGCCTTTTGTGGCTTTATGAATGCCAAATTCAGGGTCTGAATTCTCCTAGAATTGATATTCATTGCATGCAGTCTGTTTTTAGACTATCAAATACCAACTTTAGCAAATATTTGCATTTTCACACATCTTTTATTTATACTTTTATCACAATATATATTAAACGTTAAAGGAAACCTTTGTTAAAGCTTTTCCAACGTGGCAAATAAAGTAATTCAATTTTAGAAATGCAAAAGTACTCAATTTCAGATGAAAAATATGATGGTTTTTGTCAGTATTAAATGCTATCATTCCTGACGAAATGGCTTCCTATTTGCCATTTGGGTAAAAAGTTCATTTCAAAGTGGCAATTGCCTTCATAGGAAGAAAGGAGAATATCTTTTTCATAATTAAAACCTCTTAAATGTATTAAATTTCATAACTAAATTCTGTTAAATGCCTATTAGGAAATCAGAGAGTCTCTAAGAGATTGCTAAGGGAGACATGTTAGCTAGTCTGACACAAAGCCTTCTACAAGCTCAGTGAAATTATTCTGAGTATTTTTTTCACTCAACAGTTTGGCTCTTTCTTTGCCAAATGTCACTTACAAAAGGACATTTTTCTTTTTTTATGTGTTTCTTTGGTACCCTCCAATAGGAGTACGGAAGACACAAAGGAGAATAAAAGGAAGCTAAAAAAATCATGCAGTGCTAATAAAATACTAATACATCCTTATCTCTGAATTTCTATAGTACCTAATAGGAAAGAAAGAAGAAAACATATCAAAATATGCTATATCCTAAAAATCATTTAGATCAGAATTTCACAAGGTAGAATCACATGTAACGGAGGTTAGAACACAGATTACTCAGTGCTGACCCCAGAGACTCTGATGCAGTGAGTCTGGGGTGGGGCCTGACAGTCTGCATTTCCAACAAGTTTCCAGGTGATGCTGACACTGCTGGTCTGGGGATGACACTTTAAGAAACTGAGGCTGTTCTTTCAAATGCTTGATTTGGGGTAAAGGTAAGAGCTATTCAGCAAGAATTATAGCATTAAAAATCCTTTCATTTGTGGCTAAAGCCTTAGTCTTCTCTCAAAAATGGACATTTCAGTTAGATTAAAAAAACAAGAGTTCCCACAATTAACAAGGTTGATAAAACAGAATATAGGAACACTTTTCAAGTATTCATGACACTTTGAAAACATATGTGAAATATTGCAAAATTTTGACTATGTTTTAAAGTGCTCAGAAATCTCATACAGAAATCACACAGGCCATGTTCACTGACTAAAACACAAGAAAAGTAGAAATTAACAATAAAGTAGATAAAACCATTTTGTTCCACTTGGAAATTTAAAGAGTATATCTCCAAGTATTTGTTTTTAAGATAAAGTAGAAGTTGTAAACTATTTAGAAATGAATTACAAGTACTGTACAGAATTTAGATCTCTGTAAATTAAACCAATGGGATGCAGCAAAGAAGGTACTGAGAGGGAGATTTATAGCCTTAAATGTATTTTCTTTTTAGAATACAAGAAAGATTGTAAATAAGACAAAATAGGATAAAGATAAACACAGAATTCAGTGAATTAAAAACAACAAAATTAATTAGTATAATTAAACGTTGGTTCTGGGAAAGGACCTGACATTTGTCAGAGTAATCAAATTGAAAAGGAAGAAGGTCCCAAAAAACTGAGAACAAAGGGAAGGGAGTGTTTCTTAAAGACAAAAGAATATTAGAGTGGTAAGAGAATATTTATGATTTGACATCCCTACACTTGAAAACCTAGATCCATAGATGTTGAAACATTATGCCACTGTTACTTCCTATATGGAAATGTAAAGTATCCAAGGTGTTTTTGAACAAGAACAGTGAGGTTGGTCTTTTACCACCAGATGTGAAAATGTACAAAACCAGAGCAATGAAAGCATGGTGATAATTGGCACAAGAATAGAACACAGATTAGTGTATAGAGAACAGAGTCGAGAAACATACTTGTGTATAATAGGAATTTGTAATAGCAGTAAAATGCAAACTAATACAAACCATGATACCATTTATGTAAATTTTCTAATAACCACAAAACATGCTACATATTTCTGTATATATGCACACATGCAAATGCAGAAATAAAATACAGTATATGAAATTATTTGGTGAGTCATTACCTTTGAGGAAAACTTCAGTTTTAACTGTTTTTACAGCAAGACTAATGTATTAGTTGCTTAAACTTTAAAAAAAATACAATGTCTTAAAAAATTCTATGAAAAAAAAAATAAAAATTCTATGTAGATTTTCCTGGTTTTAGTCTAAATAGAGTTAGCCAGAACTCTGCAGAACTAAATGATCTAGTACTTTCCAATCTTAATAACTGCAAGTATTATTGATTATTAGCTCCTGGTATATTAGCTTTTGGAGTAAGTTACCTATTTATTCAAATGAAGTTCTTTCCAGATTTCTTTTTTTTTAATTTCCAGATTTCTTATGACTCATTCTGTAAACAGAATTGATAGTAGCTGGCCTCCACATCAACTCAATCTCTATTCATGAAATTCTGTATATTTTGTGTAAATAGGCAAGATTGCAGGATCTTGACAGCCAGGACTTGATTTAACTCATCTTTGTGTTCCTAACACCTAACAATTGCCTCGCTTAAAGTTACCACACCAATTTTGATTAAATGCTGACACAGTCTCTGAATTAATTCAACAAATAGTTGAGGCTGAGAAAGTTGATAGTGTAGCAAAAAAGGTAATCAAATAACTTTGATACATTTGTGCTAACAATAGCTTACATTCATTGAGCACTTACTATGTGCCAGGCATTGGACTAAGTCTTTTATATGTATTAGCTCAATCCTTATAACCATCCACGGACAGATAATGTTGCTGCCATTTTATGGATAAGCAAACTGAGGCCCAAAGGTAGTAAATAATGGAGTATAGTTGTATAGACAGTAAGTAGCACAGCAGGGATTTGAACCAAAGCAGTTTGGTTCCAGAGCCCATCCTCTTAACCATCTTTCTAGGCTAATCTGGTCAATTGTTTGCAAAGTACATATAAAATTGCTGTACAAGCCCAGAAGAGGGAGCCAGAATCCCAGCAGGACCTCCAGGGAACATCCAGAAGATTCCTTTGAAGGGTATTTGAAAGGCAATAGGAATTCTCTAGAGCTAGAGGAGGGAAAGGGACTCTAGGCAGAGACAGGGCAGGGCAGCGTGTGTGTGGTGTGTGTGTGTGTGCGGCGCGCGCGCGCTCGTGCGTGTAGGCCTTGAAGAATGTGGGATGCCAGGAAGCACTGAGAGATTGTATTCGGGGCCCAGAGAGTGTGTGTATGAGCAGAGAGGCGATAGACTGAAGGCCAGCTCTTCGATAAAATCGTGCCCAGTGTGCCCTTCTTTTTGGGAAGTATTTAGTACCCTTTTAGATTTTTCCTTAGTGTACTGGAGAAATTAAAAATAGACTCCTAATGCAGCCCAAAGGCTAAGCTAATACCTCTCTGAAGTTGTGTGATAATGGGGCCATCAGGATGTAAAACCATGGAATTGTCAATTCAAAATTAATTTGATAAAAGTAACAGAACCTGAACAAGATTGATTGCCTGCATTCCCTGGGTAGTT
>NW_023331863.1:0-32676 GCF_011100685.1 Canis lupus familiaris | reverse complement strand
CTTACTTCTGAGAGTTGAGCTCAGCCTCAGTCCCTCACAGTTCCACACTGCCTGCAGAGTGAGTTTCGCAGTCTTCAGCAGAGACGTTTGCCAGAGGCTTCTGAGACGCAGTAACAATGCAGACCTGGAGGGTATCCCCAGGTGCAGTAGACTGGTAATCTTGGAACCTCCTGACTCAGAATACTGCTACCTTCTCACTGCCATAGGAATGCAGCTAGTTGACAGCTGGCTTCAAGACATGCTTCCCTGTGAGAGCTGAGGACAGGGCAGAACCCTCCCGCATCCTGCCTGACTGTAGGAGTAGCTGCTAACATCCTAATGTTAGTGGCTGGGAGAGGTTGCGGGAAAAGCATGTGTGAGCACTGGGCCTGAACTCCCGTGTATCTGAGTTGAATACAGCGATTTCCAACGGCTTTCCTCAACCAGAGTGTAGCTAGGTTCCAAATCCCATGTCGAGCGGGTAGCAGACATCTGCCTCCCATGCATACACACTTCTGAGAGTTGAGCTTATGGCCTGTACCTCCACATCCAGCCTGCTGGTACCCTTGGCTTCTAAAAGGCCTAGGCTCGCTGTTTGACGGAAGTGCTGGGAGAGGTAATTGGAATCACCCGGCACACAAGACTAGTGCCTCCAAGCTCAGTTCAGCGATTTCCTAGTAATTCCTGTGGTAGACTGGTGCTACATACTAAGTTCCATACGTGAGAGGTAGCTGAACGCCTTGTCCAAAATCTTACTTCTGAGAGTTGAGCTCAGCCTCAGTCCCTCACAGTTCCACACTGCCTGCAGAGTGAGTTTCGCAGTCTTCACCAGAGACGTTGCCAGAGGCTTCTGAGACAGTAACAATGCAGACCTGGAGGGTATCCCCAGGTGCAGTAGAGTGGTAATCTTGGAACCTCCTGACTCAGAGTACTGCTACCTTCTCACTGCCATAGGAATGCAGCTAGTTGACAGCTGGCTTCAAGACATGCTTCCCTGTGAGAGCTGAGGACAGGGCAGAACCCTCCCGCATCCTGCCTGACTGTAGGAGTAGCTGCTAACATCCTATGTTAGTGGCTGGGAGAGGTTGCGGGAAAAGCATGTGTGAGCACTGGGCCTGAACTCCCGTGTATCTGAGTTGAATACAGCGATTTCCAACGGCTTTCTCAACAGAGTGTAGCTAGGTTCCAAATCCCATGTCGAGCGGGTAGCAGACATCTGCCTCCCATGCATACACACTTCTGAGAGTTGAGCTTATGGCCTGTACCTCCACATCCAGCCTGCTGGTACCCTTGGCTTCTAAAAGGCCTAGGCTCGCTGTTTGACGGAAGTGCTGGGAGAGGTAATTGGAATCACCCGGCACACAAGACGAGTGCCTCCAAGCTCAGTTCACGATTTCCCAGTAATTCTGTGGTAGACAGGTGCTACATACTAAGTTCCATACGTGAGAGGTAGCTGAACGCCTTGTCCAAAAGCATCTTACTTCTGAGAGTTGAGCTCACCTCAGTCCCTCACAGTTCCACACTGCCTGCAGAGTGAGTTTCACACGTCTTCACAGAGACGTTGCCAGAGGCTTCTGAGACAGTAACAATGCAGACCTGGAGGGTATCCAGGTGCAGTAGAGGTAATCTTGGAACCTCCTGACTCAGAGTACTGCTACCTTCTCACTGCCATAGGAATGCAGCTAGTTGACAGCTGGCTTCAAGACATGCTTCCCTGTGAGAGCTGAGGACAGGGCAGAACCCTCCCGCATCCTGCCTGACTGTAGGAGTAGCTGCTAACATCCTAATGTTAGTGGCTGGGAGAGGTTGCGGGAAAAGCATGTGTGAGCACTGGGCCTGAACTCCCGTGTATCTGAGTTGAATACAGCGATTTCCAATGGCTTCTTCAATCACAGTGTAGCTAGGTTCCAACTCCCATGTCGAGATGGGTAGCAGACCATCTGCCTCCCATGCATACACACTTCTGAGAGTTGAGCTTATGGCCTGTACCTCCCCATCCACCTGCTGGTACCCTTGGCTTCTAAAAAGGCCTAGGCTCGCTGTTTGACGGAAGTGCTGGGAGAGGCAATTGGAATCACCCGGCACACAGACGAAGTGCCTCCAAGCTCATTCAGCGGTTTCCTAGGTAATTCCTGTGGTAGACGGGTGCTACATACTAAGTTCCTACTTGTAGAGGGTAGCTGAACGCCTGTCCAAAAGCCATCTTACTTCTGAGTTGAGCTCAGCCTCAGCCCTACACAGTTCCACACTGCCTGCAAGTGAGTTTTCGCACGTCGTCACCAGAGACGATTTGCCAGAGGCTTCTGAGACGACAGGGTAACAATGCAGACCTGGAGGTATCCCCAAGGTGCAGTAGAATGGTATCTTGAACCTCCTGACTCAGAGATACTGATACCTTCTCACTGCCATAGGAATGCAGCTAGTTGACAGCTGGCTTCAAGACATGCTTCCCTGTGAGAGCTGAGGACAGGGCAGAACCCTCCCGCATCCTGCCTGACTGTAGGAGTAGCTGCTAACATCCTAATGTTAGTGGCTGGGAGAGGTTGCGGGAAAAGCATGTGTGAGCACTGGGCCTGAACTCCCGTGTATCTGAGTTGAATACAGCGATTTCCAACGGCTTTCCTCAACCAGAGTGTAGCTAGGTTCCAAATCCCATGTACGAGCGGGTAGCAGACATCTGCCTCCCATGCATACACACTTCTGAGAGTTGAGCTTATGGCCTGTACCTCCACATCCAGCCTGCTGGTACCCTTGGCTTCTAAAAGGCCTAGGCTCGCTGTTTGACGGAAGTGCTGGGAGAGGTAATTGGAATCTCCCGGCACACAAGACTAGTGCCTCCAAGCTCAATTCACGATTTCCCAGTAATTCTGTGGTAGACAGGTGCTACATACTAAGTTCCATATGTGAGAGGTAGCTGAACGCCTTGTCCAAAAGCATCTTACTTCTGAGAGTTGAGCTCAGCCTCAGTCCCTCACAGTTCCACACTGCCTGCAGAGTGAGTTTCACAGTCTTCACAGAGACGTTGCCAGAGGCTTCTGAGACAGTAACAATGCAGACCTGGAGGGTATCTCCAGGTGCAGTAGAGTGGTAATCTTGGAACCTCCTGACTCAGATACTGCTACCTTCTCACTGCCATAGGAATGCAGCTAGTTGACAGCTGGCTTCAAGACATGCTTCCCTGTGAGAGCTGAGGACAGGGCAGAACCCTCCCGCATCCTGCCTGACTGTAGGAGTAGCTGCTAACATCCTATGTTAGTGGCTGGGAGAGGTTGCGGGAAAAGCATGTGTGAGCACTGGGCCTGAACTCCCGTGTATCTGAGTTGAATACAGCGATTTCCAATGGCTTCTTCAATCACAGTGTAGCTAGGTTCCAAATCCCATGTCGAGTGGGTAGCAGACATCTGCCTCCCATGCATACACACTTCTGAGAGTTGAGCTTATGGCCTGTACCTCCACATCCAGCCTGCTGGTACCCTTGGCTTCTAAAAGGCCTAGGCTCGCTGTTTGACGGAAGTGCTGGGAGAGGTAATTGGAATCACCCGGCACACAAGACTAGTGCCTCCAAGCTCAGTTCACGATTTCCTAGTAATTCCTGTGGTAGACTGGTGCTACATACTAAGTTCCATATGAGAGGTAGCTGAACGCCTTGTCCAAAAGCATCTTACTTCTGAGAGTTGAGCTCAGCCTCAGTCCCTCACAGTTCCACACTGCCTGCAGAGTGAGTTTCGCAGTCTTCACAGAGACGTTTGCCAGAGGCTTCTGAGACGTTAACAATGCAGACCTGGAGGGTATCCCAGGTGCAGTAGACTGGTAATCTTGGAACCTCCTGACTCAGAATACTGCTACCTTCTCACTGCCATAGGAATGCAGCTAGTTGACAGCTGGCTTCAAGACATGCTTCCCTGTGAGAGCTGAGGACAGGGCAGAACCCTCCCGCATCCTGCCTGACTGTAGGAGTAGCTGCTAACATCCTAAAGTTAGTGGGCTGGAGAGGTTGCGGGAAAAGCATGTGTGAGCACTGGGCCTGAACTCCCGTGTATCTTGAGTTGAATACAGCGATTTCCAACGGCTTTCCTCAATCAGAGTGTAGCCTAGTTCCAAATCCCATGTCCGAGTGGGTAGCAGACATCTGCCTCCCATGCATACACACTTCGAGAGTTGAGCTTATGGCCTGTACCTCCACATCCAGCCTGCTGGTACCCTTGGCTTCTAAAAAGGCCTAGGCTCGCTGTTTGACGGAAGTGCTGGGAGAGGTAATTGGAATCATCCCGGCACACAAGACTGAGTGCCTCCAAGCTCATTCACGATTTCCTCAGTAATTCTTGTGGTAGACAGGTGCTACATACTAAGTTCCATATGTGAGAAGGTAGCTGAACGCCTTGTCCAAAAGCATCTTACTTCTGAGAGTTGAGCTCAGCCCTCAGTCCCTCACAGTTCCACACTGCCTGCAGAGTGAGTTTCGCAGTCTTCACAGAGACGTTGCCAGAGGCTTCTGAGACGCAGGGTAACAATGCAGACCTGGAGGGTATCCCCAGGTGCAGTAGACTGGTAATCTTGGAACCTCCTGACTCAGAAAACACTGCTACCTTCTCACTGCCATAGGAATGCAGCTAGTTGACAGCTGGCTTCAAGACATGCTTCCCTGTGAGAGCTGAGGACAGGGCAGAACCCTCCCGCATCCTGCCTGACTGTAGGAGTAGCTGCTAACATCCTAATGTTAGTGGCTGGGAGAGGTTGCGGGAAAAGCATGTGTGAGCACTGGGCCTGAACTCCCGTGTATCTGAGTTGAATACAGCGATTTCCAACGGCCTTCTCAAACAGTGTAGCTAGGTTCCAAATCCCATGTCGAGTGGGTAGCAGACATCTGCCTCCCATGCATACACACTTCTGAGAGTTGAGCTTATGGCCTGTACCTCCACATCCAGCCTGCTGGTACCCTTGGCTTCTAAAAGGGCCTAGGCTCGCTGTTTGACGGAAGTGCTGGAGAGAGGTAATTGGAATGAACCCGGCACACCGACAGTGCCCTCCAAGCTCAGTCCGCGATTTCCTAGTAATTCCTGTGGTAGACTGGTGCTACATACGTAAGTTCCAATACGTGAGAGGGTAGCTGAACGCCTTGTCCAAAAGCATCTTACGATCTGAGAGTTGAGCTCACCCCTCAGTCCCTCACAGTTTCCACACTGCCTGGACAGAGTGAGTTTCGCAGGTCTTGCAGCAGGAGACGTTTGCCAGAGGCATTCTGATGCCCGCAGGGGTAAACAATGCAGTACCTGGCAGGGTATCCCCAGGTGCAGTAGCCTGCGTAACTTGGAACCAAGATCCTGACTCAGAGTACTGGCTTACCGTTCTCACTGCCATAGGAATGCAGCTAGTGTGACAGCTGGCTCAAGACATGCTTTCCCTGTGAGAGCGAGGAACAGGGCAGAACCCTCCCGCATCCTGCCTGACTGTAGGAGTAGCTGACTACATCCTAATGTTAGTGGCTGGGAGATGTTGCGGGGAAAAGCATGTGTGAGCACTGGGGCCTGAACTCCCGTGTATCTGAGTTGAATACAGCGATTTCCAACGGCTTTCATCAATCAGAGTGTAGCCAGGTTCCAACTCCCATGTCCGAGTGGGTAGCAGACATCTGCCTCCCATGCATACACACTTCTGAGAGTTGAGCTTATGGCCTGTACCTCCACATCCAGCCTGCTGGTACCCTTGGCTTCTAAAAGGCCTAGGCTCGCTGTTTGACGGAAGTGCTGGGAGAGGTAATTGGAATCTCCCGGCACACAAGACGAGTGCCTCCAAGCTCAATTCACGATTTCCCTAGTAATTCTGTGGGTAGACATGGTGCTACATACTAAGTTCCATATCGTGAGAGGGTAGCTGAACGCCTTGTCCAAAAGCTCTTACTTTCTGAGAGTTGAGGCTCAGCCTCAGTCCCTCACAGTTCCACACTGCCTGCAGAGTGAGTTTCGACACGGTCTTCACCAAGAGACGATTGCCAGAGGCTTCTGAGACGCAGGGTAACAATGCAGACCTGGAGGGTATCCTCCAGGTGCAGTAGACTGGTAATCTTGGAACCTCCTGACTCAGAGTACTGCTACCTTCTCACTGCCATAGGAATGCAGCTAGTTGACAGCTGGCTTCAAGACATGCTTCCCTGTGAGAGCTGAGGACAGGGCAGAACCCTCCCGCATCCTGCCTGACTGTAGGAGTAGCTGCTAACATCCTTATGTAGTAGGCTGGGAGAGGTTGCGGGAAAAGCATGTGTGAGCACTGGGCCTGAACTCCCGTGTAATCTGAGTTGAATACAAGCGATTTCCAACGGCCTTCTTCAATCACAGAGTGTAGCTAGGTTCCAACTCCCATGTCCGAGTGGGTAGCAGACATCTGCCTCCCATGCATACACACTTCTGAGAGTTGAGCTTATGGCCTGTACCTCCACATCCAGCCTGCTGGTACCCTTGGCTTCTAAAAGGCCTAGGCTCGCTGTTTGACCGGAAGTGCTGGGAGAGGTAATTGGAATCACCCGGCACACAAGACTAGTGCCTCCAAGCTCAGTCCAGCGATTTCCTAGTAATTCCTGTGGTAGACTGGTGCTACATACTAAGTTCCATACGTGAGAGGGTAGCTGAACGCCTTGTCCAAAAAGCATCTTACTTCTGAGAGTTGAGCTCAGCCTCAGTCCCTCACAGTTCCACACTGCCTGCAGAGTGAGTTTCGCAGGTCTTCATCAGAGACGTTTGCCAGAGGCTTCTGAGACGCAGGGTAACAATGCAGACCTGGAGGGTATCCCCAGGTGCAGTAGACTGGTAATCTTGGAACCTCCTGACTCAGAATACTGCTACCTTCTCACTGCCATAGGAATGCAGCTAGTTGACAGCTGGCTTCAAGACATGCTTCCCTGTGAGAGCTGAGGACAGGGCAGAACCCTCCCGCATCCTGCCTGACTGTAGGAGTAGCTGCTAACATCCTAATGTTAGTGGCTGGGAGAGGTTGCGGGAAAAGCATGTGTGAGCACTGGGCCTGAACTCCCGTGTATCTGAGTTGAATACAGCGATTTCCAACGGCTTTCCTCCATCAGAGTGTAGCTAGGTTCCAATCCCATGTACGAGCGGGGAGCAGACATCTGCCTCCCATGCATACACACTTCTGAGAGTTGAGCTTATGGCCTGTACCTCCACATCCAGCCTGCTGGTACAGCTTGGCTTCTAAAAGGCCTAGGCTCGCTGTTTGACGGAAGTGCTGGGAGAGGTAATTGGAAATCTCCCGGCACACAAGACGAGTGCCTCCAGCTCAATTCACGATTTCCCAGTAATTCTTGTGGTAGACAGGGTGCTACATACTAAGTTCCATATGTGAGAAGGTAGCTGAAACGCCTTGTCCAAAAGCATCTTACTTCTGAGAGTTGAGCTCAGCCTCAGTCCCTCACAGTTCCACACTGCCTGCAGAGTGAGTTTCAGCACGTCTTCACCAGAGACGATTGCCAGAGGCTTCTGAGACGCAGGTAACAATGCAGACCTGGAGGGTATCTCCAGGTGCAGTAGAGTGGGTAATCTTGGAACCTCCTGACTCAGAATACTGCTACCTTCTCACTGCCATAGGAATGCAGCTAGTTGACAGCTGGCTTCAAGACATGCTTCCCTGTGAGAGCTGAGGACAGGGCAGAACCCTCCCGCATCCTGCCTGACTGTAGGAGTAGCTGCTAACATCCTAATGTTAGTGGCTGGGAGAGGTTGCGGGAAAAGCATGTGTGAGCACTGGGCCTGAACTCCCGTGTATCTGAGTTGAATACAGCGATTTCCAACGGCTTTCCTCAATCAGAGTGTAGCCAGGTTCCAAATCCCATGTCCGAGTGGGTAGCAGACATCTGCCTCCCATGCATACACACTTCTGAGAGTTGAGCTTATGGCCTGTACCTCCACATCCAGCCTGCTGGTACCCTTGGCTTCTAAAAGGCCTAGGCTCGCTGTTTGACGGAAGTGCTGGGAGAGGTAATTGGAATCACCCGGCACACAAGACTAGTGCCTCCAAGCTCAGTCCAGCGATTTCCTAGTAATTCCTGTGGTAGACTGGTGCTACATACTAAGTTCCATACGTGAGAGGGTAGCTGAACGCCTTGTCCAAAAGCATCTTACTTCTGAGAGTTGAGCTCAGCCTCAGTCCCTCACAGTTCCACACTGCCTGCAGAGTGAGTTTCGCAGGTCTTCAGCAGAGACGTTTGCCAGAGGCTTCTGAGACGCAGGGTAACAATGCAGACCTGGAGGGTATCCCCAGGTGCAGTAGACTGGTAATCTTGGAACCTCCTGACTCAGAATACTGCTACCTTCTCACTGCCATAGGAATGCAGCTAGTTGACAGCTGGCTTCAAGACATGCTTCCCTGTGAGAGCTGAGGACAGGGCAGAACCCTCCCGCATCCTGCCTGACTGTAGGAGTAGCTGCTAACATCCTAATGTTAGTGGCTGGGAGAGGTTGCGGGAAAAGCATGTGTGAGCACTGGGCCTGAACTCCCGTGTATCTGAGTTGAATACAGCAGCGTTTCCAACGGCTTTCTTCATCAGAGTGTAGCTAGGTTCCAAATCCCATGTCAGTGGGTAGCAGACATCTGCCTCCCATGCATACACACTTCTGAGAGTTGAGCTTATGGCCTGTACCTCCACATCCAGCCTGCTGTACCCTTGGGCATTCTAAAAGGTCCTCAGCTCGCTGTTTGAACGGAAGTGCTGGGAGAGGTAATTGGAATCACCCGGCACACAAGACTAGTGCCTCCAAGCTCATCCACGATTTCCCTAGTAATTCTTGTGGTAGACATCGTGCTACATAATAACGTTCAAATGGGAGAAGGTAGCTGAACGCCTTGTCCAAAAAGCATCTTACTTCTGAGAGTTGAGCTCACCCTCGTCCCTCACAGTTCCACACTGCCTGCAGAGTGAGTTTCACACGTCTTCCCAGAGACGTTGCCAGAGGCTTCTGAGATCAGTAACAATGCAGACCTGGAGGGTATCCCAGTGCAGTAGACTGGTAATCTTGGAACCTCCTGACTCAGAGTACTGCTACCTTCTCACTGCCATAGGAATGCAGCTAGTTGACAGCTGGCTTCAAGACATGCTTCCCTGTGAGAGCTGAGGACAGGGCAGAACCCTCCCGCATCCTGCCTGACTGTAGGAGTAGCTGCTAACATCCTTATGTTAGTGGCTGGGAGAGGTTGCGGGAAAGCATGTGTGAGCACTGGGCCTGAACTCCCGTGTATCTGAGTTGAATACAGCGATTTCCAACGGCTTTCATCAATCAGAGTGTAGCCAGGTTCCAAATCCCATGTCCGAGTGGGTAGCAGACATCTGCCTCCCATGCATACACACTTCTGAGAGTTGAGCTTATGGCCTGTACCTCCACATCCAGCCTGCTGGTACCCTTGGCTTCTAAAAGGCCTAGGCTCGCTGTTTGACGGAAGTGCTGGGAGAGGTAATTGGAATCACCCGGCACACAAGACTAGTGCCTCCAAGCTCAGTCCAGCGATTTCCTAGTAATTCCTGTGGTAGACTGGTGCTACATACTAAGTTCCATACGTGAGAGGGTAGCTGAACGCCTTGTCCAAAAGCATCTTACTTCTGAGAGTTGAGCTCAGCCTCAGTCCCTCACAGTTCCACACTGCCTGCAGAGTGAGTTTCGCAGGTCTTCAGCAGAGACGTTTGCCAGAGGCTTCTGAGACGCAGGGTAACAATGCAGACCTGGAGGGTATCCCCAGGTGCAGTAGACTGGTAATCTTGGAACCTCCTGACTCAGAATACTGCTACCTTCTCACTGCCATAGGAATGCAGCTAGTTGACAGCTGGCTTCAAGACATGCTTCCCTGTGAGAGCTGAGGACAGGGCAGAACCCTCCCGCATCCTGCCTGACTGTAGGAGTAGCTGCTAACATCCTAATGTTAGTGGCTGGGAGAGGTTGCGGGAAAAGCATGTGTGAGCACTGGGCCTGAACTCCCGTGTATCTGAGTTGAATACAGCGATTTCCAACGGCTTTCCTCAATCAGAGTGTAGCTAGGTTCCAAATCCCATGTACGAGCGGGTAGCAGACATCTGCCTCCCATGCATACACACTTCTGAGAGTTGAGCTTATGGCCTGTACCTCCACATCCAGCCTGCTGGTACCCTTGGCTTCTAAAAGGCCTAGGCTCGCTGTTTGACGGAAGTGCTGGGAGAGGTAATTGGAATCATCCCGGCACACAAGACTAGTGCCTCCAAGCTCAGTCCAGCGATTTCCTAGTAATTCCTGTGGTAGACTGGTGCTACATACTAAGTTCCATACGTGAGAGGGTAGCTGAACGCCTTGTCCAAAAGCATCTTACTTCTGAGAGTTGAGCTCAGCCTCAGTCCCTCACAGTTCCACACTGCCTGCAGAGTGAGTTTCACACGTCTTCACCAGAGACGATTGCCAGAGGCTTCTGAGTACAAGTTAACAATGCAGACCTGGAGGGTATCTCCAGGTGCAGTAGAGTGGTAATCTTGGAACCTCCTGACTCAGAGTACTGCTACCTTCTCACTGCCATAGGAATGCAGCTAGTTGACAGCTGGCTTCAAGACATGCTTCCCTGTGAGAGCTGAGGACAGGGCAGAACCCTCCCGCATCCTGCCTGACTGTAGGAGTAGCTGCTAACATCCTTATGTTAGTGGCTGGGAGAGGTTGCGGGAAAAGCATGTGTGAGCACTGGGCCTGAACTCCCGTGTATCTGAGTTGAATACAGCGATTTCCAACGGCTTTCATCAATCAGAGTGTAGCCAGGTTCCAAATCCCATGTCCGAGTGGGTAGCAGACATCTGCCTCCCATGCATACACACTTCTGAGAGTTGAGCTTATGGCCTGTACCTCCACATCCAGCCTGCTGGTACCCTTGGCTTCTAAAAGGCCTAGGCTCGCTGTTTGACGGAAGTGTTGGGAGAGGTAATTGGAATCACCCGGCACACAAGACTAGTGCCTCCAAGCTCAGTCCAGCGATTTCCTAGTAATTCCTGTGGTAGACTGGTGCTACATACTAAGTTCCATACGTGAGAGGGTAGCTGAACGCCTTGTCCAAAAGCATCTTACTTCTGAGAGTTGAGCTCAGCCTCAGTCCCTCACAGTTCCACACTGCCTGCAGAGTGAGTTTCGCAGGTCTTCAGCAGAGACGTTTGCCAGAGGCTTCTGAGACGCAGGGTAACAATGCAGACCTGGAGGGTATCCCCAGGTGCAGTAGACTGGTAATCTTGGAACCTCCTGACTCAGAAGTACTGCTACCTTCTCACTGCCATAGGAATGCAGCTAGTTGACAGCTGGCTTCAAGACATGCTTCCCTGTGAGAGCTGAGGACAGGGCAGAACCCTCCCGCATCCTGCCTGACTGTAGGAGTAGCTGCTAACATCCTAATGTTAGTGGCTGGGAGAGGTTGCGGGAAAAGCATGTGTGAGCACTGGGCCTGAACTCCCGTGTATCTGAGTTGAATACAGCGATTTCCAACGGCTTTCCTCAATCAGAGTGTAGCTAGGTTCCAAATCCCATGTACGAGCGGGTAGCAGACATCTGCCTCCCATGCATACACACTTCTGAGAGTTGAGCTTATGGCCTGTACCTCCACATCCAGCCTGCTGGTTCGAAAAGGCTTGGCTTCTAAAAGGCCTAGGCTCGCTGTTTGACGGAAGTGCTGGGAGAGGTAATTGGAATCTCCCGGCACACAAGACGAGTGCCTCCAAGCTCAATTCACGATTTCCCAGTAATTCTTGTGGTAGACAGGTGCTACATACTAAGTTCCATATGTGAGAAGGTAGCTGAACGCCTTGTCCAAAAGCATCTTACTTCTGAGAGTTGAGCTCACCCTCAGTCCCTCACAGTTCCACACTGCCTGCAGAGTGAGTTTCACACGTCTTCACCAGAGACGATTGCCAGAGGCTTCTGAGTACAAGTTAACAATGCAGACCTGGAGGGTATCTCCAGGTGCAGTAGAGTGGTAATCTTGGAACCTCCTGACTCAGAGTACTGCTACCTTCTCACTGCCATAGGAATGCAGCTAGTTGACAGCTGGCTTCAAGACATGCTTCCCTGTGAGAGCTGAGGACAGGGCAGAACCCTCCCGCATCCTGCCTGACTGTAGGAGTAGCTGCTAACATCCTATGTTAGTGGCTGGGAGAGGTTGCGGGAAAAGCATGTGTGAGCACTGGGCCTGAACTCCCGTGTATCTGAGTTGAATACAGCGATTTCCAACGGCTTTCATCAATCAGAGTGTAGCCAGGTTCCAAATCCCATGTCCGAGTGGGTAGCAGACATCTGCCTCCCATGCATACACACTTCTGAGAGTTGAGCTTATGGCCTGTACCTCCACATCCAGCCTGCTGGTACCCTTGGCTTCTAAAAGGCCTAGGCTCGCTGTTTGACGGAAGTGCTGGGAGAGGTAATTGGAATCACCCGGCACACAAGACTAGTGCCTCCAAGCTCAGTCCAGCGATTTCCTAGTAATTCCTGTGGTAGACTGGTGCTACATACTAAGTTCCATACGTGAGAGGGTAGCTGAACGCCTTGTCCAAAAGCATCTTACTTCTGAGAGTTGAGCTCAGCCCTCAGTCCCTCACAGTTCCACACTGCCTGCAGAGTGAGTTTCAGCACGTCTTCACCAGAGACGATTGCCAGAGGCTTCTGAGTACAAGTTAACAATGCAGACCTGGAGGGTATCTCCAGGTGCAGTAGAGTGGTAATCTTGGAACCTCCTGACTCAGAGTACTGCTACCTTCTCACTGCCATAGGAATGCAGCTAGTTGACAGCTGGCTTCAAGACATGCTTCCCTGTGAGAGCTGAGGACAGGGCAGAACCCTCCCGCATCCTGCCTGACTGTAGGAGTAGCTGCTAACATCCTTATGTTAGTGGCTGGGAGAGGTTGCGGGAAAAGCATGTGTGAGCACTGGGCCTGAACTCCCGTGTATCTGAGTTGAATACAGCGATTTCCAACGGCTTTCACCAATCAGAGTGTAGCCAGGTTCCAACTCCCATGTCCGAGGGGGTAGCAGACATCTGCCTCCCATGCATACACACTTCTGAGAGTTGAGCTTATGGCCTGTACCTCCACAGCCAGCCTGCTGGTACCCTTGGCTTCTAAAAGGCCTAGGCTCGCTGTTTGACGGAAGTGTTGGGAGAGGTAATTGGAATCTCCCGGCACACAAGACTAGTGCCTCCAAGCTCAGTCCAGCGATTTCCTAGTAATTCTTCTGGTAGACTGGTGCTACATACTAAGTTCCATACGAGTGAGGGTAGCTGAACGCCTTGTCCAAAAGCATCTTACTTCTGAGAGTTGAGCTCAGCCTCAGTCCCTCACAGTTCCACACTGCCTGCAGAGTGAGTTTCGCAGGTCTTCAGCAGAGAAGTTTGCCAGAGGCTTCTGAGACGCAGGGTAACAATGCAGACCTGAAAGGTATCCCCAGGTGCAGTAGACTGGTAATCTTGGAACCTCCTGACTCAGAGTACTGCTACCTTCTCACTGCCATAGGAATGCAGCTAGTTGACAGCTGGTTTCAAGACATGCTTCCCTGTGAGAGGTGAGGACAGGGC
Source organism: Canis lupus familiaris (assembly GCF_011100685.1). Classification (NCBI taxonomy): domain Eukaryota; kingdom Metazoa; phylum Chordata; class Mammalia; order Carnivora; family Canidae; genus Canis; species Canis lupus. The sequence continues at coordinate 19,140 of NW_023331863.1, read as the reverse complement.
AGAACCCTCCCGCATCCTGCTTGACTGTAGGAGTAGCTGCTAACATCCTAATGTTAGTGGCTGGGAGAGGTTGCGGGAAAAGCATGTGTGAGCACTGGGCCTGAACTCCCGTGTATCTGAGTTGAATACAGCGATTTCCAACGGCTTTCCTCAACCAGAGTGTAGCTAGGTTCCAAATCCCATGTACGAGCGGGTAGCAGACATCTGCCTCCCATGCATACACACTTCTGAGAGTTGAGCTTATGGCCTGTACCTCCACATCCAGCCTGCTGGTACCCTTGGCTTCTAAAAGGCCTAGGCTCGCTGTTTGACGGAAGTGCTGGGAGAGGTAATTGGAATCTCCCGGCACACAAGACGAGTGCCTCCAAGCTCAATTCCACGATTTCCCAGTAATTCTTGTGGTAGACTAGGTGCTACATACTAAGTTTCCATATGTGAGAAGGGTAGCTGAACGCCTTGTCCAAAAGCATCTTACTTCTGAGAGTTGAGCTCACCTCAGTCCCTCACAGTTCCACACTGCCTGCAGAGTGAGTTTCACAGGTCTTCACCAGAGACGATTGCCAGAGGCTTCTGAGTTACAAGGTAACAATGCAGACCTGGAGGGTATCTCCCAGGTGCAGTAGACTGGTAATCTTGGAACCATCCTGACTCAGAGTACGGCTACCTTCTCACTGCCATAGGAATGCAGCTAGTTGACAGCTGGCTTCAAGACATGCTTCCCTGTGAGAGCTGAGGACAGGGCAGAACCCTCCCGCATCCTGCCTGACTGTAGGAGTAGCTGCTAACATCCTAATGTTAGTGGCTGGGAGAGGTTGCGGGAAAAGCATGTGTGAGCACTGGGCCTGACTCCCGTGTATCTGAGTTGAATACAGCGATTTCCAACGGCTTCTATCAATCACAGTGTAGCTAGGTTCCAAATCCCATGTCCGAGGGGGTAGCAGACATCTGCCTCCCATGCATACACACTTCTGAGAGTTGAGCTTAATGGCCTGTACCTCCACATCCAGCCTGCTGGTACCCTTGTCTTGCTAAAAGGCCTAGGCTCGCTGTTTGACGGAAGGTCTGGGAGAGGTAATTGGAATCCTCCCCGGCACACAAGACGATTGCCTCCAAGCTCATTCAGCTCATCACGATTTCCAGTAATTCTTGTGGTAGACTGGTGCTACATACTAGTTCCATATGTAGAAGGTAGCTGAACGCCTTGTCCAAAAGCATCTTACTTCTGAGAGTTGAGCTCACCTCAGTCCCTCACATGTGCCACACTGCCTGCAGAGTGAGTTTCGCACGTCTTCTTCACCAGAGACGTTTGCCTAGAGGCTTCTGAGTAACCAAGTGTAACAATGCAGACCTGGAGGGTATCCTCCAGGTGCAGTAGGACTGGTAATCTTGGAACCCTCCTGACTCAGAGTACTGCTACCTTCTCACTGCCATAGGAATGCAGCTAGTTGACAGCTGGCTTCAAGACATGCTTCCCTGTGAGAGCTGAGGACAGGGCAGAACCCTCCCGCATCCTGCCTGACTGTAGGAGTAGCTGCTAACATCCTATGTTAGTGGCTGGGAGAGGTTGCGGGAAAAGCATGTGTGAGCACTGGGCCTGAACTCCCGTGTATCTGAGTTGAATACAGCGATTTCCAACGGCTTTCCTCAATCCAGAGTGTAGCTAGGTTCCAAATCCCATGTACGAGCGGGTAGCAGACATCTGCCTCCCATGCATACACACTTCTGAGAGTTGAGCTTATGGCCTGTACCTCCACATCCAGCCTGCTGGTACCCTTGGCTTCTAAAAGGCCTAGGCTCGCTGTTTGACGGAAGTGCTGGGAGAGGTAATTGGAATCTCCCGGCACACAAGACGAGTGCCTCCAAGCTCAATTCACGATTTCCCAGTAATTCTTGTGGTAGACAGGTGCTACATACTAAGTTCCATATGTGAGAAGGTAGCTGAACGCCTTGTCCAAAAGCATCTTACTTCTGAGAGTTGAGCTCACCCTCAGTCCCTCACAGTTCCACACTGCCTGCAGAGTGAGTTTCACACGTCTTCACCAGAGACGATTGCCAGAGGCTTCTGAGTACAAGTTAACAATGCAGACCTGGAGGGTATCTCCAGGTGCAGTAGAGTGGTAATCTTGGAACCTCCTGACTCAGAGTACTGCTACCTTCTCACTGCCATAGGAATGCAGCTAGTTGACAGCTGGCTTCAAGACATGCTTCCCTGTGAGAGCTGAGGACAGGGCAGAACCCTCCCGCATCCTGCCTGACTGTAGGAGTAGCTGCTAACATCCTTATGTTAGTGGCTGGGAGAGGTTGCGGGAAAAGCATGTGTGAGCACTGGGCCTGAACTCCCGTGTATCTGAGTTGAATACAGCGATTTCCAATGGCTTTCTTCAATCGCAGTGTAGCTAGGTTCCAACTCCCATGTCCGAGTGGGTAGCAGACATCTGCCTCCCATGCATACACACTTCTGAGAGTTGAGCTTATGGCCTGTACCTCCACATCCAGCCTGCTGGTACCCTTGGCTTCTAAAAGGCCTAGGCTCGCTGTTTGAACGGAAGTGTTGGGAGAGGTAATTGGAATCACCCCGGCACACAGACTAGTGCCTCCAAGCTCAGTCCAGCGATTTCCTAGTAATTCCTGTGGTAGAACTGGTGCTACATACTAAGTTCCATACGTGAGAGGGTAGCTGAACGCCTTGTCCAAAAGCATCTTACTTCTGAGAGTTGAGCTCAGCCTCAGTCCCCACAGTTCCACACTGCCTGCAGAGTGAGTTCGCACGGTCTTCAGCCAGAGACGTTGCCAGAGGCTTCTGAGACGCAGGGTAACAATGCAGACCTGGAGGGTATCCCCAGGTGCAGTAGACTGGTAATCTTGGAACCCCTCCTGACTCAGAATACTGCTACCTTCTCACTGCCATAGGAATGCAGCTAGTTTGACAGCTGGCTTCAAGACATGCTTCCCTGGGAGAGCTGAGGACAGGGCAGAACCCTCCCGCATCCTGCCTGACTGTAGGAGTAGCTGCTAACATCCTTATGTTAGTGGCTGGGAGAGGTTGCGGGAAAAGCATGTGTGAGCACTGGGCCTGAACTCCCGTGTATCTGAGTTGAATACAGCGATTTCCAACGGCTTTCCTCAATCACAGAGTGTAGCTAGGTTCCAAATCCCATGGTCGAGTGGGTAGCAGACATCTGCCTCCCATGCATACACACTTCTGAGAGTTGAGCTTATGGCCTGTACCTCCACATCCAGCCTGCTGGTACCCTTGGCTTCTAAAAGGCCTAGGCTCGCTGTTTTGACGGAAGTGCTGGGAGAGGTATTGGAATCACCCGGCACACAAGACTAGTGCCTCCAAGCTCAGTCCAGCGATTTCCTAGTAATTCCTGTGGTAGACTGGTGCTACATACTAAGTTCCATACGTGAGAGGGTAGCTGAACGCCTTGTCCAAAAGCATCTTACTTCTGAGAGTTGAGCTCAGCCTCAGTCCCTCACAGTTCCACACTGCCTGCAGAGTGAGTTTCGCAGGTCTTCACCAGAGACGTTTGCCAGAGGCTTCTGAGACGCAGGGTAACAATGCAGACCTGGAGGGTATCTCCCAGGTGCAGTAGACGTGGTAATCTTGGAACCTCCTGACTCAGAATACTGCTACCTTCTCACTGCCATAGGAATGCAGCTAGTTGACAGCTGGCTTCAAGACATGCTTCCCTGTGAGAGCTGAGGACAGGGCAGAACCCTCCCGCATCCTGCCTGACTGTAGGAGTAGCTGCTAACATCCTAATGTTAGTGGCTGGGAGAGGTTGCGGGAAAAGCATGTGTGAGCACTGGGCCTGAACTCCCGTGTATCTGAGTTGAATACAGCGATTTCCAACGGCTTTCCTCAACCACAGTGTAGCTAGGTTCCAAATCCCATGTACGAGCGGGTAGCAGACATCTGCCTCCCATGCATACACACTTCTGAGAGTTGAGCTTATGCCCTGTACCTCCACATCCAGCCTGCTGGTACCCTTGGCTTCTAAAAGGCCTAGGCTCGCTGTTTGACGGAAGTGCTGGGAGAGGTAATTGGAATCTCCTGGCACACAAGACTAGTGCCTCCAAGCTCAGTCCAGCGATTTCCTAGTAATTCCTGTGGTAGACAGGTGCTACATACTAAGTTCCATACTGTGAGAAGGTAGCTGAACGCCTTGTCCAAAAGCATCTTACTTCTGAGAGTTGAGCTCAGCCTCAGTCCCTCACAGTTCCACACTGCCTGCAGAGTGAGTTTCACACGTCTTCACCAGAGACGTTTGCCAGAGGCTTCTGAGTACCAGTTAACAATGCAGACCTGGAGGGTATCTCCAGGTGCAGTAGAGTGGTAATCTTGGAACCTCCTGACTCAGAATACTGCTACCTTCTCACTGTCATAGGAATGCAGCTAGTTGACAGCTGGCTTCAAGACATGCTTCCCTGTGAGAGCTGAGGACAGGGAAGAACCCTCCCGCATCCTGCCTGACTGTAGGAGTACCGCTAACATCCTAATGTTAGTGGCTGGGACAGGTTGCGGGAAAAGCATGTGTGAGCACTGGGCCTGACTCCCGTGTATCTGAGTGAATACAGCGATTTCCAACTGGCTTTCTTCAATCACAGTGTAGCTAGGTTCCAAATCCCATGTCCGAGTGGGTAGCAGACATCTGCCTCCCATGCATACACACTTCTGAGAGTTGAGCTTATGGCCTGTACCTCCACATCCAGCCTGCTGGTACCCTTGGCTTCTAAAAGGCCTAGGCTCGCTGTTTGACGGAAGTGCTTGGGAGAGGTAATTGGAATCACCCGGCACACAAGACTAGTGCCTCCAAGCTCAGTCCAGCGATTTCCTAGTAATTCCTGTGGTAGACTGGTGCTACATACTAAGTTCCATACGTGAGAGGTAGCTGAACAGCCTTGTCCAAAAGCATCTTACTTCTGAGAGTTGAGCTCACCCTCAGTCCCTCACAGTTCCACACTGCCTGCAGAGTGAGTTTCACACGTCTTCACCAGAGACGATTGCCAGAGGCTTCTGAGTACAAGTTAACAATGCAGAACTGGAGGGTATCTCCAGGTGCAGTAGATGGTAATCTTGGAACCTCCTGCTCAGAATACTGCTACCTTCTCACTGCCATAGGAATGCAGCTAGGTTGACAGCTGGCTTCAAGACATGCTTCCCTGTGAGAGCTGAGGACAGGGCAGAACCCTCCCGCATCCTGCCTGACTGTAGGAGTAGCTGCTAACATCCTAATGTTAGTGGCTGGGAGAGGTTGCAGGGAAAAGCATGTGTGAGCACTGGGCCTGAACTCCCGTGTATCTGAGTTGAAATACAGCGATTTCCAACGGCTTTCTCAACAAGAGTGTCGCTAGGTTTCCAAATCCCATGTACTGAGCGGGTAGCAGACATCTGCCTCCCATGCATACACACTTCTGAGAGTTGAGCTTATGGCCTGTACCTCCACATCCAGCCTGCTGGTACCCTTGGCTTCTAAAAGGCCTAGGCTCGCTGTTTGACGGAGTGTTGGGAGAGGTAATTGGAATCACCCGGCACACAAGACTAGTGCCTCCAAGCTCAGTCCAGCGATTTCGTAGTAATTCCTGTGGTAGACTGGTGCTACATACTAAGTTCCATACGTGAGAGGGTAGCTGAACGCCTTGTCCAAAAGCATCTTACTTCTGAGAGTTGAGCTCAGCCTCAGTCCCTCACAGTTCCACACTGCCTGCAGAGTGATTTTCGCAGGTCTTCAGCAGAGACGTTTGCCAGAGGCTTCTGAGACGCAGGGTAACAATGCAGACCTGGAGGGTATCCCCAGGTGCAGTAGACTGGTAATCTTGGAACCTCCTGACTCAGAGTACTGCTACCTTCTCACTGCCATAGGAATGCAGCTTGTTGACAGCTGGCTTCAAGACATACTTCCTGTGAGAGCTGAGGACAGGGCAGAACCCTCCCGCATCCTGCCTGACTGTAGGAGTAGCTGCTAACATCCTAATGTTAGTGGCTGAGAGAGGTTGCGGGAAAAAGCATGTGTGAGCACTGGGCCTGAACTCCCGTGTATCTGAGTTGAATACAGCGATTTCCAACGGCTTTCCTCAACCAGAGTGTAGCCAGGTTCCAAACCCATGTACGGCGTGTAGCAGACAGCTGCCTCCCATGCATACACAACTTCTGAGAGTTGAGCTTATGGCCTGTACCTCCACATCCAGCCTGCTGGTACCCTTGGCTTCTAAAAGGCCTAGGCTCGCTGTTTGACGGAAGTGCTGGGAGAGGTAATTGGAATCTCCCGGCACACAAGACGAGTGCTCCAAGCTCAATTCACGATTTCCCAGTAATTCTTGTGGGAGACAGGTGCTACATACTAAGTTCCTTATGTGAGTAGGTAGCTGAACGCCTTGTCCAAAAGCATCTTTCTTCTGAGAGTTGAGCTCACCCTCAGTCCCTCACAGTTCCACACTGCCTGCAGAGTGAGTTTCACACGTCTTCACCAGAGACGATTGCCAGAGGCTTCTGAGTACAAGGTAACAATGCAGACCTGGAGGGTATCCCCAGGTGCAGTAGACTGGTAATCTTGGAACCTCCTGACTCAGAATACTGCTACCTTCTCACTGCCATAGGAATGCAGCTAGTTGACAGCTGGCTTCAAGACATGCTTCCCTGTGAGAGCTGAGGACAGGGCAGAACCCTCCCGCATCCTGCCTGACTGTAGGAGTAGCTGCTAACATCCTAATGTTAGTGGCTGGGAGAGGTTGCGGGAAAAGCATGTGTGAGCACTGGGCCTGAACTCCCGTGTATCTGAGTTGAATACAGCGATTTCCAACGGCTTTCCTCAACCAGAGTGTAGCTAGGTTCCAAATCCCATGTACGAGCGGGTAGCAGACATCTGCCTCCCATGCATACACACTTCTGAGAGTTGAGCTTATGGCCTGTACCTCCACATCCAGCCTGCTGGTACCCTTGGCTTCTAAAAGGCCTAGGCTCGCTGTTGACGGAAGTGCTGGGAGAGGTAATTGGAATCTCCCGGCACACAAGACGAGTGCCTCCAAGCTCAATTCACGATTTCCCAGTAATTCTTGTGGTAGACAGGTGCTACATACTAAGTTCCATATGTGAGAAGGTAGCTGAACGCCTTGTCCAAAAGATCTTACTTCTGAGAGTTGAGCCACCTCAGTCCCTCACAGTTCCACACTGCCTGCAGAGTGGGTTTCACAAGTCTTCACCAGAGACGATTGCCAGAGGCTTCTGAGTACAAGTTAACAATGCAGACCTGGAGGGTATCTCCAGGTGCAGTAGAGTGGTAATCTTGGAACTCCTGACTCAGAGTTACTGTACTACCTTCTCACTGCCATAGGAATGCAGCTAGTTGACAGCTGCTTCAAGACATGCTTCCCTTTGGAGAGCTGAGGACAGGGCAGAACTCCTCCCGGCATCCTGCCTGACTGTAGGAGCGTAGCTGCTAACATCCTTAATTAGTGGCTGGAGAGGTTGCAGGGAAAGCATGTGTGAGCACTGGGCCTGAACCTCCCGTGTATCTGAGTTGAATACAGCGATTTCCAATGGCCTTCTTCAATCACAGTGTAGCTAGGTTCCAACTCCCATGTCCGAGTGGGTAGCAGACATCTGCCTCCCATGCATACACACTTCTGAGAGTTGAGCTTATGGCCTGTACCTCCACACTCCAGCCTGCTGGTACCCTTGGTCTCTAAAAGGCCTAGGCTCCGCTGTTGACGGAAAGTGCTGGGAGATGGTAATTGAAATCACCCGGCACACAAGACTAGTGCCTCCAAGCTCAGTTCAGCGATTTCCTAGTAATTCCTGTGGTAGACTGGTGCTACCTACTAAGTTCCATACGTGAGAGGTAGCTGAACGCCCCTTGTCCAAAACCAATCTTACTTCTGAGAGTTGAGCTCAGCCTCAGTCCCTCACAGTTCCACACTGCCTGCAGAGTGAGTTTCGCAGGTCTTCAGCCAGAGACGTTTGCCAGAGGCTTCTGAGACGCAGGGTAACAATGCAGACCTGGAGGGTATCCCCAGGGTGCAGTAGACTGGTAATCTTGGAACCTCCTGACTCTAATACTGCTACCTTCTCACTGCCATAGGAATGCAGCTAGTTGACAGCTGGCTTCAAGACATGCTTCCCTGTGAGAGCTGAGGACAGGGCAGAACCCTCCCGCATGCCTGCCTGACTGTAGGAGTAGCTGCTAACATCCTAATGTTAGTGGCTGGGAGAGGTTGCGGGAAAAAGCATGTGTGAGCACTGGGCCTGAACTCCCGTGTATCTGAGTTGAATACAGCGATTTCCAACGGCTTTCCTCAACCAGAGTGTAGAAGGTTCCAAATCCCATGTACGAGCGGGTAGCAGACATCTGCCTCCCATGCATACACACTTCTGAGAGTTGAGCTTATGGCCTTGTACCTCCACATCCAGCCTGCTGGTACCCTTGGCTTCTAAAAGGCCTAGGGCTCGCTGTTTGACGGACGTGCTGGGAGAGGTAATTGGAATCACCCCGGCACACAAGACGAGTGCCTCCAAGCTCAATTCACGATTTCCCAGTAATTCTTGTGGTAGACAGGTGCTACATACTAAGTTCCATATGTGAGAATGGTAGCTGAAACGCCTTGTCCAAAAGCATCTTACTTCTGAGAGTTGAGCCACCTCAGTCCTCACAGTTCCACACTGCCTGCAGAGTGAGTTTCACACGTCTTCACCAGAGACGATTGCCAGAGGCTTCTGAGTACCAGTTAACAATGCAGACCTGGAGGGTATCTCCAGGTGCAGTAGAGCTGGTAATCTTGGAACCTCCTGACTCAGAGTACTGCTACCTGTCTCACTGCCATAGGAATGCAGCTAGTTGACAGTCTGGCTTCAAGACATGCTTCCCTGTGAGAGCTGAGGACAGGGCAGAACCCTCCCGCATCCTGCCTGACTGTAGGAGTAGTGCTGCTAACATCCTTAGGTTAGTGGCTGGGAGAGGTATTGCGGGAAAGCATGTGTGAGCACTGGGCCTCTGAACTCCCGTGTATCTGAGTTGAATAAAGCGATTTCCAATGGCCTCTTCAATCACAGTGTAGCTCGTTTCCAGCTCCCATGTCCGAGTGGGTGGTAGCAGACATCTGCTCCCATGCATACACACTTCTGAGAGTTTGAGCTTATGGCCTGTTACACTCCCACAGCCAGCCCTGTCTGGTTTCCTCTTGGCTTCTAAAAGGCCTAGGCTCGCTGTTTGACGGAAGGTGCTTGGGAGAGGTAATTGGAATCACCCGCACACAAGACGTAGTGCCGCCAAGCTCAAGTTCCAGCGAGTTCCTAGTAATTCCCTTGTGTAGACTGGTGCTACATACTAAGTTCCATAACGTAGAGAGGGTAGCTTGAACGCCTTGTCCAAAAGCCATCTTACTTCTGAGAGTTTGAGCTCAGCCGCAGTCACCTCACGTTCCACATCCACACTGCCCTGCAGAGTGAGTTTCGCAGGTCTTCAGCTAGGATGACGTGTGCCAGTAGGCTATCTGTAGACGCAGTGTGTAACATATGCAGACCTGGAGGGTATCCCAAGGTGCAGTAGACTGGTACTTGGAACCTCCTGACTCAGAAATACTGCTACCTTCTCACTGCCATAGGAATGCCAGCTAGTTGACAGCTGGCTTCAAGACATGCTTCCCTGTGAGAGCTGGGACAGGGCAGAACCACTCCAGCATGCTGCCTGACTGTAGGAGTAGCTGCTAACATCCTAATGTTAGTGGCTGGGAGAGGTTGCGGGAAAAGCAATGTTGAGCACTTGGCCTGAACTCCCCGTGTATCATGAGTTGAATACAGCGATTTCCAACGCTTTCTCAACCAGAGTGTAGCTTGTTCCAAAATTCATGTACGAGCTGGGTAAGCAGACATCTGCCTCCCATGCATACAACACTTCTGAGAGTTGAGCATTATGGCCTGTACCTCCACATCCAGCCTGCTGGTACCCTTGGCTTCTAAAAGGCCTAGGCTCGCTGTTTACGGAAGTGCTGGCCGGGAGAGGTAATTGGAATCTCCCGGCACACAAGACTAGTGCCTCCAAGCTCAGTTCCACGATTTCCTAGTAATTCCTGTGGTAGACTGGTGCTACATACTAAGTTCCATACGTGAGAGGTAGCTGAACGCGTGTCCAAAAGCATCTTACTTCTGAGAGTTGAGCTCAGCCTCAGTCCCTCACATTTCACACTGCCTGCAGAGTGGTTCGCAGGTCTTCAACACGGAGACGTTGCCAGAGGCTTCTGAGACGCAGGGTAACAATGCAGACCTGGAGGGTATCCCAGGTGCAGTAGAACTGGTAATCTTGGAACCTCCTGACTCAGAATACTGCTACCTTCTCACTGCCATAGGAATGCAGCTAGTTGACAGCTGGCTTCAAGACATGCTTCCCTGTGAGAGCTGAGGGACAGGCAGAACCCTCCCGCATCCTGCCTGACTGTAGGAGTAGCTGCTTAACATCCTAATGTTAGTGGCATGGGATGAGGTTACGGGTAAAGCATGTGTTGAGCACTGGGCACTGAACACTCCCGTGTATCTGAGTTGAATACAGCGATTTCCAACTGGCTTCCTTCAATCAGAGTGTAGCTAGGTTCCAACTCCCATGTACGAGTCGGGTAGCAGACATCTGCCTCCCATGCATACACACTTCTGAGAGTTGAGCTTATGGCCTGTACCTCCACATCCAGCCTGCTGGTACCCTTGGCTTCTAAAAGGCCTAGGCTCGCTGTTTGACGGAAGTGCTGGGAGAGGTAATTGGAATCTCCCGGCACACAAGACGAGTGCCTCCAAGCTCAATTCACGATTCCCAGTAATTCTTGTGGTAGACAGGTGCTACATACTAAGTTCCATATGTGAGAAGGTAGCTGAACGCCTTGTCCAAAAGCATCTTACTTCTGAGAGTTGAGCGCACCCTCAGTCCCTCACAGTTCCACACTGCCTGCAGAGTGAGTTTCACACGTCTTCACCAGAGACGATTGCCAGAGGCTTCTGAGTACCAAGTTAACAATGCAGACCTGGAGGGTATCTCCAGGTGCAGTAGAGTGGTAATCTTGGAACCTCCTGACTCAGAATACTGCTACCTTCTCACTGCCATAGGAATGCAGCTAGTTGACAGCTGGCTTCAAGACATGCTTCCCTGTGAGAGCTGAGGACAGGGCAGAACCCTCCCGCATCCTGCCTGACTGTAGGAGTAGCTGCTAACATCCTAATGTTAGTGGCTGGGAGAGGTTGCGGGAAAAGCATGTGTGAGCACTGGGCCTGAACTCCCGTGTATCTGAGTTTGAATACAGCGATTTCCAACGGCTTCTTCAATCAGAGTGTAGCTAGGTTCCAAATCCCTATGTCCGATGCGGTAGCAGACATCTGCCTCCCATGCATACACACTTCTGAGAGTTGAGCTTATGGCCTGTACCTCCACATCCAGCCTGCTGGTACCCTTGGCTTCTAAAAGGCCTAGGCTCGCTGTTTGACGGAAGTGCTGGGAGAGGTAATTGCATCACCCGGCACACAAGACTAGTGCCTCCAAGCTCAAGTTCAGCGATTTCCTAGTAATTCCTGTGGTAGACTGGTGCTACATACTAAGTTCCATCCGTGAGAGGTAGCTGAACGCCTTGTCCAAAAGATCTTACTTCTGAGAGTTGAGCTCAGCCTCAGTCCCTCACAGTTCCCACACTGCCTGCAGAGTGAGTTTCGCAGTCTTCACAGAGACGTTTGCCAGAGGCTTCTGAGACGCAGGGTAACAATGCAGGAACCTGGAGGGTATCCCAGGTGCAGTAGGACTGGTAATCTTGGAACCTCCTGACTCAGAAGTACTGCTACCTTCTCACTGCCATAGGAAATGCAGCTAGTTGACAGCTGGCTTCAAGACATGCTTCCCTGTGAGAGGCTGAGGACAGGGCAGAACTCTCCGCATCCTGCCTGACTGTAGGAGTAGCGCTGCTAACATCCTAAGGTTAGTGGCGGAGGAGAGGTTGCGGGAAAGCATGTGTGAGCACTGGGCCTGAACTCTCCGTGTATCTGAGTTGAATACAGCGATTCCAACGGCTTTCCTCAATCAGAGTGTAGCTAGGTTCCAACATCCCATGTACGAGCTGGGTAGCAGACATCTGCCTCCCATGCATACACACTTCTGAGAGTTGAGCTTATGGCCTGTACCTCCACATCCAGCCTGCTGGTACCCTTGGCTTCTAAAAGGCCTAGGCTCGCTGTTTGACGGAAGTTGCTGGGAGAGGTAATTGGAATCTCCCCGGCACACAAGACGAGTGCCTCCAAGCTCAATTCACGATTTTCCCAGTAATTCCTGTGGTAGACATGGTGCTACATACTAAGTTCCATACGTGAGAAGGGTAGCTGAACGCCTTGTCCAAAAGCATCTTACTTCTGAGAGTTGAGCTCACCCTCAGTCCCTCACAGTTCCACACTGCCTGCAGAGTGAGTTTCACAGGTCTTCACCAGAGACGATTGCCAGAGGCTTCTGAGACCAAGGTAACAATGCAGACCTGGAGGGTATCTCCAGGTGCAGTAGAGCTGGTAATCTTGGACCTCCTGACGCATAAGTACTGCTACCTTCTCACTGCCCATAGGAATGCGAGCTAGTTGACAGCTGGCTTCAAGACATGCTTCCCTGTGAGAGCTGAGGACAGGGCAGAACCCTCCCGCATCCTGCCTGACGTTAGGAGTAGCTGCTAACATCCTAATGTTTAGTGGCGGGAGAGTTGCGGAAAAGCATGTGTGAGCACTGGGCCTGAACTCCCGTGTATCTGAGTTGAATACAGGCGATTTCCAACGGCTTTTCCTCACCCAGAGTGTAGCTAGGTTCCAAATCCCATGTACGACGGGGTAGCAGACATCTGCCTCCATGCATACACATCTCTGAGAGTTGAGCTTATGGCCGGTATCCTCCAAATCCAGCCTGCTGGTACCCTTGGCTTCTTAAAAGCCTAGGCTCGCTGTTTGACGGAAGTGCTGGGAGAGGTAATTGGAATCACCGGCACACAAGACTAGTGCCTCCAAGCTCAAGTTCAGCGATTTCCTATAATTCCTGTGGTAGACTGGTGCTACATACTAAGTTCCATAGTGAGAGGTAGCTGAACGCCTTGTCCAAAACATCTTACTTCTGAGAGTTGAGCTCACCTCAGTCCCTCACAGTTCCACACTGCCTGCAGAGTGAGTTTCACAGTCTTCACAGAGACGTTGCCAGAGGCTTCTGAGACAGGGTAACAATGCAGACCTGGAGGGTATCCCAGGTGCAGTAGACTGGTAATCTTGGAACCTCCTGACTCAGAATACTGCTACCTTCTCACTGCCATAGGAATGCAGCTAGTTGACAGCTGGCTTCAAGACATGCTTCCCTGTGAGAGCTGAGGACAGGGCAGAACCCTCCCGCATCCTGCCTGACTGTAGGAGTAGCTGCTAACATCCTAATGTTAGTGGCTGGGAGAGGTTGCGGGAAAAGCATGTGTGAGCACTGGGCCTGAACTCCCGTGTATCTGAGTTGAATACAGCGATTTCCAACGGCTTCTCAATCCAGAGTAGCTAGGTTCCAAATCCCATGTCCGAGTGGGTAGCAGACATCTGCCTCCCATGCATACACACTTCTGAGAGTTGAGCTTATGGCCTGTACCTCCACATCCAGCCTGCTGGTACTTCTAAAAGGCCTAGGCTCGCTGTTTGACGGAAGTGCTGGGAGAGGTAATTGGAATCACCCGGCACACAAGACGAGTGCCTCCAAGCTCAGTTCACGATTTCCTAGTAATTCTGTGGTAGACTGGTGCTACATACTAAGTTCCATACGTGAGAGGTAGCTGAACGCCTTGTCCAAAAGCATCTTACTTCTGAGAGTTGAGCTCAGCCTCAGTCCCTCACAGTTCCACACTGCCTGCAGAGTGAGTTTCGCAGTCTTCACAGAGACGTTTGCCAGAGGCTTCTGAGACAGGTAACAATGCAGACCTGGAGGGTATCCCAGGTGCAGTAGACTGGTAATCTTGGAACCTCCTGACTCAGAATACTGCTACCTTCTCACTGCCATAGGAATGCAGCTAGTTGACAGCTGGCTTCAAGACATGCTTCCCTGTGAGAGCTGAGGACAGGCAGAAAACCCCTCCGCAAGCCTGCCTGACTGTAGGGAGTAGCTGCTAACTATCCTTATGTAGTGGCTGGGAGAGGTTGCGGGAAAGCATGTGTGAGCACTGGGCCTGAACTCCCGTGTATCTGAGGTGAATACAGCGATTTCCAACAGTGCTCTTCATCAACAGAGTGTAGCGGTTCCAACTCCCATGTCCGAGTGGGGTAGCAGACATCTGCCTCCCATGCATACACACTTCTGAGAGTTTGAGCTTATGGCCTGTACCTCCACATCCAGCCTGCTGGACCCTTGGCTTCTAAAAGGCCTAGGCTTCGCTGTTTGACGGAAGTGCTGGTGAGAGGGCAATTGGAATCACCCGGCACCCAAGACTAGTGCCTCCAAGCTCAGTTCAGCGATTTCCTAGTAATTCCTGTGGTAGGACTGGTGCTACATACTAAGTTCCATACGTGAGAGGGTAGCTGAACGCCTTGTCCAACACCATCTTACTTCTGAGAGTTGAGCTCAGCCTCAGTCCCTCACAGTTCCACACTGCCTGCAGAGTGAGTTTCGCAGGTCTTCAGCAGAGACGTTTGCCAGAGGCTTCTGAGACGCAGGGTAACAATGCAGACCTGGAGGGTATCCCCAGGTGCAGTAGACTGGTAATCTTGGAACCTCCTGACTCAGAATACTGCTACCTTCTCACTGCCATAGGAATGCAGCTAGTTGACAGCTGCTGCTTCAAGACATGCTTCCCTGTGAGAGCTGAGGACAGGGCAGAACCCTCCCGCATCTGCCTGACTGTAGGAGTAGCTGCTAACATCCTAATGTTAGTGGCTGGGAGAGGTTGCGGGAAAAGCATGTGTGAGCACTGGGCCTGAACTCCCGTGTATCTGAGTTGAATACAGCGATTTCCAACGGCTTTCCTCAACCAGTGTAGCTAGGTTCCAAATCCCATGTACGAGCGGGTAGCAGACATCTGCCTCCCATGCATACACACTTCTGAGAGTTGAGCTTATGGCCTGTACCTCCACATCCAGGCCTGCTGGTACCCTTGGCTTCTAAAAGGCCTAGGCTCGCTGTTTGACGGAAGTGCTGGGAGAGGTAATTGGAATCTCCCGGCACACAAGACGAGGGCCTCCAAGCTCAATTCACGATTTCCCAGTAATTCTTGTGGTAGACAGGTGCTACATACTAAGTTCCATATGTGAGAAGGGTAGCTGAACGCCTTGTCCAAAAGCATCTACTTCTGAGAGTTGAGCACACCCTCAGTCCCTCACACTTCCACACTGCCTGCAGAGTGAGTTTCACACGTCTTCACCAGAGACGATTGCCAGAGGCTTCTGAGTACAAGGTAACAAATGCAGACCTGGAGGGTAATCTCCAGGTGCATTAGAGTGGTAATCTTGGAACCTCCTGACTCAGAGTACTGCTACCTTCTCACTGCCATAGGAATGCAGCTAGTTGACAGCTGGCTTCAAGACATGCTTCCCGGTGAGAGCTGAGGACAGAGGCAGAACCCTCCCGCATCCTGCCTGACTGTAGGAGTAGCTGCTAACATCCTAATGTTAGTGGGCTGGAGGAGGTTGCGGGAAAAGCATGTGTGAGCACTGGGCCTGAAGCTCCCGTGTATCTGAGTTGAATACAGCGATTTCAAAGGCCTTCCTCAATCACGAGTGTAGCTAGGTTCCAAATCCCATGTCCGAGTGGGTAGCAGACATCTGCCTCCCATGCATACACACTTCTGAGAGTTGAGCTTATGGCCTGTACCTCCACATCCAGCCTGCTGGTACCCTTGGCTTCTAAAAGGCCTAGGCTCGCTGTTTGACGGAAGTGCTGGGAGAGGTTATTGGAATCACTCGGCACACAAGACTAGTGCTTCCAAGCTCAGTTCAGCGATTTCCTAGTAATTCCTGTGGTAGACTGGTGCTACATACTAAGTTCCATACGTGAGAGGGTAGCTGAAAGCCTTGTCCAAAACCATCTTACTTCTTAGAGTTGAGCTCAGCCTCAGTCCCTCACAGTCCCACACTGCCTGCAGAGTGAGTTTCGCAGGTCTTCAGCAGAGACGTTTGCCAGAGGCTTCTGAGACGCAGGGTAACAATGCAGACCTGGAGGGTATCCCCAGGTGCAGTAGACTGGTAATCTTGGAACCTCCTGACTCAGAATACTGCTACCTTCTCACTGCCATAGGAATGCAGCTAGTTGACAGCTGGCTTCAAGACATGCTTCCCTGAGAGAGCTGAGGACAGGGCAGAACCCTCCCGCATGCTGCCTGACTGTAGGAGTAGCTGCTAACATCCTAATGTTAGTGGCTGGGAGAGGTTGCGGGAAAAGCATGTGTGAGCACTGGGCCTGAACTCCCTTGTATCTGAGTTGAATACAGCGATTTCCAACGGCTTCCTCAACCAGAGTGTAGCTAGGTTCCAAATCCATGTACGAGCGGGATAGCAGACATCTGCCTCCCATGCATACACACTTCTGAGAGTTGAGCTTATGGCCTGTACCTCCACATCCAGCCTGCTGGTACCCTTGGCTTCTAAAAGGCCTAGGCTCGCTGTTTGACGGAAGTGCTGGGAGAGGTAATTGGATCTCCCGGCACACAAGAACGAGTGCCTCCAAGCTCAATTCACATTTTCCCAGTAATTCTTGTGGTAGACAGGTGCTACATACTAAGTTCCATATGTGAGAAGGTAGCTGAACGCCTTGTCCAAAAGCATCTTACTTCTGAGAGTTGAGCTCACCCTCAGTCCCTCACAGTTCCACACTGCCTGCAGAGTGAGTTCACACGTCTTCACCAGAGACGATTGCCAGAGGCTTCTGAGTACAAGTTAACAATGCAGACCTGGAGGGTATCTCCAGGTGCAGTAGAGTGGGTAATCTTGGAACCTCCTGACTCAGAGTACTGCTAACCTTCTCACTGCCATAGGAATGCAGCTAGTTGACAGCTGGCTTCAAGACATGCTTCCCTGTGAGAGCTGAGGGACAGGGCAGAAACCTCCCGCATCCTGCCTGACTGTATGAGTAGCTGCTAACATCCTTATGTTAGTGGCTGGGAGAGGTTTGCGGGAAAAGCATGTGTGAGCACTGGGCCTGAACTCCGTGTATCTGAGTTGAATACAGCGATTTCCAATGGCCTTCTTCAATCATCACGTGTAGCTAGGTTTCCAACTCTCCATGTCCGAGTGGGTGAGCAGTATCTGCCTCCATGCATAACACTTCTGAGAGTTGAGCTTATGGCCTGTACCCGCCACAGCCACGTCCTGCTGGTACCCTTGGCTTCTAAAAGGCCTAGGCTCGCTTCGTTTGAACGGAAAGTGCTGGGAGAGGTAATTGGAATCAGCCCGGACAACACCAAGAACTAGTGGGGGGGCATCCAAGCTCAGTTCAGCGATTTCCTAGTAATTCCTGTTGGAGACTGGTGCTACTACTAAGTGTCCATACGTGAGAGGGTAGCTGCAAGCGCGCTTTGTCCAAAACCATCTTACGTCTGAGAGTTGACAGGCACCAGCCTCAGGTTTCCTCACAGTTCCACACTGCCTGCAGAGTGAGTTTCGCAGTCTTCACAGAGACGTTTGCCAGAGGCTTCTGAGACGCAGTAACAATGCAGACCTGGAGGGTATCCCAGGTGCAGTAGACTGGTAATCTTGGAACCTCCTGACTCAGATACTGCTACCTTCTCACTGCCATAGGAATGCAGCTAGTTGACAGCTGGCTTCAAGACATGCTTCCCTGTGAGAGCTGAGGACAGGGCAGAACCCTCCCGCATCCTGCCTGACTGTAGGAGTAGCTGCTAACATCCTAATGTTAGTGGCTGGGAGAGGTTGCGGGAAAAGCATGTGTGAGCACTGGGCCTGAACTCCCGTGTATCTGAGTTGAATACAGCGATTTCCAACGGCTTCTCAATCACAGTGTAGCTAGGTTCCAAATCCCATGTCGAGTGGGTAGCAGACATCTGCCTCCCATGCATACACACTTCTGAGAGTTGAGCTTATGGCCTGTACCTCCACATCCAGCCTGCTGGTACCCTTTCTAAAAGGCCTAGGCTCGCTGTTTGACGGAAGTGCTGGGAGAGGTAATTGGAATCACCCGGCACACAAGACGAGTGCCTCCAAGCTCAGTTCACGATTTCCTAGTAATTCCTGTGGTAGACTGGTGCTACATACTAAGTTCCATACGTGAGAGGTAGCTGAACGCCTTGTCCAAAACATCTTACTTCTGAGAGTTGAGCTCAGCCTCAGTCCCTCACAGTTCCACACTGCCTGCAGAGTGAGTTTCACAGTCTTCACAGAGACGTTGCCAGAGGCTTCTGAGACGAGGTAACAATGCAGACCTGGAGGGTATCCCAGGTGCAGTAGACTGGTAATCTTGGAACCTCCTGACTCAGATACTGCTACCTTCTCACTGCCATAGGAATGCAGCTAGTTGACAGCTGGCTTCAAGACATGCTTCCCTGTGAGAGCTGAGGACAGGGCAGAACCCTCCCGCATCTGCCTGACTGTAGGAGTAGCTGCTAACATCCTAATGTTAGTGGCTGGGAGAGGTTGCGGGAAAAGCATGTGTGAGCACTGGGCCTGAACTCCCGTGTATCTGAGTTGAATACAGCGATTTCCAATGGCTTCTTCAATCACAGTGTAGCTAGGTTCCAACTCCCATGTCCGAGTGGGTAGCAGACATCTGCCTCCCATGCATACACACTTCTGAGAGTTGAGCTTATGGCCTGTACCTCCACATCCAGCCTGCTGGTACCCTTGGCTTCTAAAAGGCCTAGGCTCGCTGTTTGACGGAAGTGCTGGGAGAGGTAATTGGAATCACCCGGCACACAAGACTAGTGCCTCCAAGCTCAGTTCAGCGATTTCCTAGTAATTCCTGTGGTAGACTGGTGCTACATACTAAGTTCCATACGTGAGAGGGTAGCTGAACGCCTTGTCCAAAACCATCTTACTTCTGAGAGTTGAGCTCAGCCTCAGTCCCTCACAGTTCCACACTGCCTGCAGAGTGAGTTTCGCAGGTCTTCAGCAGAGACGTTGCCAGAGGCTTCTGAGACGCAGGGTAACAATGCAGACCTGGAGGGTATCCCCAGGTGCAG
>NW_023331862.1:0-32404 GCF_011100685.1 Canis lupus familiaris | reverse complement strand
GTTCTTCATTTCATGTTGTTTGTCCCTAATATGAAGTCTGTCAGTTAACAAGTCTTGAAGTCCGCTTCTGGAATCATTCTTCATGTTTCTATTCTTACAGGCTCTGCAATGCTTGAACTGGCCTTGACTTGACAAGACAAATATTGTAATCCTGAGGTTTTTCCCAGAGGTGGTAGATCTTACCTATAACCAGAAGTATTTAATAGTAAAAAATAAAAAGATAAAAATAGTATACTTGTTTTCAAGTATACTTATAGATTCTTATTTTATTCACTGGGTCATAATCTATTATTATTATTACATACGTGATGCTCAAATTGTCTCATTTTAAAACATCACCTGTGTTCCAAGCACTATACTAAATGCTTTCTTTACTATGTTTAAACCTTGCCACATACCTATGAGAAAATATCCTATTTTTATGCCAATTCCACATATTGGGTAATGAGTTAAAGGAAATGTAGGAGATTGTCAAGTCATAGTGCCAATAGAAAATGATGCTTAAAAGCAAGATTCCATTCCAAACACCATTCTACACTATAAGAAACCAGGGCTTGGGGGAAAATGGCTGAGTCCAGGGCTGGAACAGCCAAGTACAAAAGAGCCTGGAACATCTTGTTGCACCAAAAAAGGTTTCAAAGAAAAATGGACACATATCAAAGGACATGGGAACAGAAATCAAGGGGCTTCCAGTGACCAAATCTGGGCAAATTAAAGCATCGAAATCAATCATGATGGTAGTGGCTTATTACACAGTGAATAAAATATACATTCATGAACCCATACTGAAACAAATTAAGACATGAATAGTTAATAAATGTGGGTGAGAGGAAAGCTCTTCATTGCAGAAGAATCCTTAGTAGTAAACGGGGAAAATGATAAAGTTGGAAACATATAATTTTTCAAACATCATGTGTTAATGGATTCAGTAGAGAATCATTAATGGATGATAGAAGAGGATATTTCCATAGTCTCCAAGTATCTCCACACAAAATATTTAAGTGCACAAAAGGAAAATATTAATTTTACTTTGGAATAATCTGATGAATACAACCTTAACCAAGAGAACAAATATAGTATCATCAATGATGAAATAAATGGATATCATGTGCTAATTGATATAATGCAATGAGAAGGATATAGTATCACCTTCTGGTCTTCCTTGCAGAAATGCATAAGCTGAATCTAATCATGAAAACAGAAAATCAGGTAAACCCCAAATGAGGGACACTCTAGTAAATGGTTCATACTTCTCAAAACTGTAATGGTTATGCAAGACAGTAAGTTTGAGAACTTGTTCCGGATTGAAGAAAAAAAGTGAAATAATAACTAGATACATTACATTACATTACATTACATTACATTACATTACATTACATTACACTGGAGAGAAGAATGGACAAACCATAAAATTTATAAAATTTTCTATAAATGACATTTTTTCAAAATTTTATTTATATTCTAGTTAACATATAGTGTAGTATTAGTTTCAGGAGTAGAATTTAATGATTCATCACTTACATATGACACCCAGTGCTTATCATAACAAGTGCTCTCCTTATACTCATCCATCACTCATTTAGCACAACCCACACTAACGTCTCTCCATCAACCCTCAAGTTGTTCTCTATCACTAAGGTCTCATGGTTTGCTTCCTATCTTTTTTTCCTTCTCATATGTTCATCTGTATTGTTTCTTAAATTCCCTGATGTTTATAGAAGTATTATCAACAACAGTCAGACTATGGAAAGAGCCCAAAATGTCCACCGACTGATGAACCTATCTATCTATCTATCTATCTATCTATCTATCTATCTATCTATCTAATGGAATATCACTCAACTATCAAAAAGAATGAAATCTTGCCATTTGTTATGACATGGATGGAGCTACAGTGTATTGTGGTAAGAGAATAGATCAGTCAGACAAAGACAAAGACCATACAATTTCACTCATATAAATCACTTTGTTAAGATAATTGGCCACATTTGAATAAGGTCTGTAAATGAGATATATAATAATATGGTATCAATGTTAATTTATTGATTTTGATGATTGTAGTATGCTTACACAAAAGAATATCCTTGTTCTCATGAAGGTACTCTAAGGTATTTAGGGGTAGAAGGACATATTTACAGCTTAATTTCAAATAGTTTGGAAACAATTTGTATGTATATGTATCAGTATACGGTGTGTTTAAGGAGAAGAAGAAAAGGTAAGAGAGAAGACAAAGAGAGAGTCAGAGAGAGGGAAGGAGAGAATAAGAGAGCCAAAAATACACAAAATATTAACAACTGAAGTATTGGGTCAAGTAAAACAGGAATTTTCTGTCCCTGGGTATACCCTTGAGGGTGTAGACGGCATATAAAGACACAATATTAGACACCATAACCAAAGGAATGAGTATAGGCAGAGAAGATAAAGGGACTAAGGGATTGAGTTCCAAGGCAGGTCAATGTCAGGAGGTCACAAGGAGAGGAGAGAGCCAGCTAAAGGAGATTGAGGAGGTCAGAGAACAACCAGAAAAGTATTGTCCTGGAACCCAGGTGTATATATGTCAACTTGGCTTTGTTTCCCTAGCAAACCCTGAATAATATACCAGGAAAGAAAGTACTTCCAGAAGGAGTGAGTGGTCAACTCTGTCCAAAATTACTGATAAGTCAACTGAGGAGAGGACTGTGAGACAACCACTTGATTTAGAAATACTGATGAAAATGTTACCTTGACCAGAACAGTTTCACTTTAGTAGAAGGTGTGTAAGCTCGATTGGTATACGATTGAGACAGAAAAGGAGAGGAATTGGAGACAGCCAGTGTAGAAAACTCTTCCCTGTGAGGTTTGATATCAGGGGAGGATACATGGTCTCACAGGTGGTAGAAGCAGTGAGTTTAAAAAAGGCTTTTTGCTTGTTTTGTTTTGGATTTTGTTTTGTTGTATTTCAAATACGAAAACAACACCAGTTTGTATGCTGACAGGAATAATCTAACAGAGGGAGGGAAAGTGATGATGATCTTACAAATGCCCTGAGATCATGGATTTCTTTTTTGGTTTAGCCAGTCTAGGTGAGAATTCTCTGATAGTTGTGACAAAAAGAATTATCACTAACCAAGTAAGCAATGTCTTGACATATCTACAACTTTGCTCTTTTATGCCTATTGAGCAGGTATGATTTTATTTATTTATTTTTAAAGATTTTATTTATGAGAGAGAGAGAGAGAGAGAGAGAGAGAGAGAGAGAGACAGGCAGAGGGAGAATCAGGCTCCCCCAGGGAGTCCGATCTGGCACTCAATCCCTGAACTCCAGGATCACACCCTGAGTAGAAAGCAGAGCTCAACCGCTGAGTCATCCAGGCATTGCTGAGCAGGTATAATTTTAAAAAGTGCTCTCATTCTGGCTCGGATAATAAATTTTACGTAGTTTGGATGATAAATTATATAGGCACATGAATTAGTTAGGAACATCAGTTCTGAAGCCATAGATTCCAAACCTGGGCCGGTCACTACTACAAGCTGTCACAGTGGAAAGATTACCTAATTTCTGTATTCAAGTTCTTCATATAAAAATGGGGCTGTTAATGACACATATGTCATGGTATTGTGCTGACTAAATGAGGTAAAGCACCTACAGAGCTGACAAAAGAACTTGCCAAATATGGTAAATATTTCATAAATATTAGGTATTGTTAAATTTGCATGCAGCGTGATGCAAATTTCCCCTTTACAGTAAAGAATGTAAACTGCTTGCAGATCTGTTTTCCCTATCAACATATAAACTAAAACGTAAATAGTTAACATGTGACTAAAAGTGAGATCATTCACAGATGCATTTTATCATTGGGAAACATGGAAATAGAGTATTTAAGATACAAAGGAAATTTAAAAATAAATGTTAATCAATGGACTGTCAAGATGCTTGGTGTTATGTATAAATTTATGTGTCACCTTGACTGGGCCAAAGGGTGGCCAGATATTAGGTCAAACATTATTCTGAGTGTGTGTGTCTGTGAAGGTGTTTACGGGCAAGGCTAATATTTGCATAGGTAGACTGAGTAAAACAGACTGCCCTCTCCAGTGTAGGTGTCCTGTATCCAATCAGTTGAAGGCTACGTGGAACAAAAAGGCTGACTTTCCCTCAAGCAGGACGGAATCTATCCTGCCTGGCTGCTTGAGGTAGAACATTGTCTTTTCCTGCCTTTAGACGTGGAGTGAAAGATCAAAACTTCTTGAGAACTGACCCCAGCAGCTGTGGTGGATTGCAACTTAAAGCATTGCCTCTCCTGGTTCTCAGGCCTTTTGACTTGGGCTGGAACTACACTAGAGTTCTCCTGCCTCTTACCTTGCTGGCATAGATGTTGGTCTTCCTAGCTCCCATACTCATGTGAGCCAGTTCATCACAATAACACACACACCACACACACACACACACTCTCTCTCTCTCTCTGTTTTTCTCTCTCTACACACACACACACACACACACACACACACAAGCACACACGATGCTACTGATTCTGTTCATCTGGAAAACTCTGACTAATACACTTGGGAAGGCACAAGCCACTTGTTAAAAGTACAACTGCATGACAACATGATCTAAGTCCGTAAAGAGTGGGCATTGTGTTCATAGGACTCAGACAACCAGGGTCATAAAAAAAAGGTTTACATAAATAATCAAATGATGGTTATTCGAGGTTGTGGTAGGTAGACTTCTAAAACTGGTCTCCTAACATTTCCCACCACAATCTCAGATACCATGAATAAGATGAATTATCTTGTGCATATTTGTGTTGTTACATGGCTAAAAGGATTTTACAGGTGTACTGAAAGTTACTAAACAATGACCTTAAATAGAGAGATTATACAAAAAAGCCTAATCTAATCACAGGAGCTCTTTAAACCTTTCTCTGGCTGGCAGCAGAAGGGGAAGCAAGAGAGATTTGAAGCAGAGAAGAAGAACCTGACACACCATTGCTTGTTTGAAGATGGAGAGAACTGCAGGACGAGAACTACAGCCAGCCCCTCTAGAATCTGAGAGCAGCCCCAACAACATCCTGCTCCACAGGAGCTGAATTCCTCTAACCACCTGAAAGAGCTTGGAAATAGTTTCCTTTCCAGAGCCTCCAGGTAAGATCCCAGCCCAGTTGACACCTTGATTTCAGCCCTGTGAGACCCCAAGCAGAGAACTCACTAGATCCATGCCACACAACTGGCCCATAGAAACTGTGAACTAATAAATTAGTGGTTAAGATGCTAAATTTGTCACAATTTGTTGTGCAGCCACAGAAAAACTGATATCAGGTATTTAAGTTATTACTGCATTGAACCTGTTGTGGTTAAGGTAATTCTCTGTATTATCCAACTTAATGGAGAGAATGGGACATAATTTCTGTCCCAGCCATAACCACATGTAGCTCTAAGGTGCAAATTAAAATAAGCACAGCCAAAGTCACAGTGCAGAGAATTCTAACTCTTGTGTAGTGAAGATTAGTTGTAATATAGAGGCAAGAATGGATAGCTTGAAGTATGACAGTAACAAGAAGGATATGTCCCAGTAAGATGCGTGCCATACTTAGTGTGAAGGAGTTCCATGCTGGAGCTGCCCACTCAGTCTCTGCCCTTTAGATAAGGCAGAACGTTCAGTTCCAAGGATATCTTATGGGGCAACAACAGACATGCACAGCCAGGGGAATTGTAGATAAGGGCTCTGAATTAAACTTAAATAAATTATTATGAAAAAGGGTCCTGGGGGCTCTTGGGGGGCACAGTTGTTAAGCAGCTGACTCTTGGTTTCAGCTCAGGTCATGAACTCAGGGTCCAGGGATTGAGCCCTGTGATGAGCACCATGATGAGTAAGGAGTCGCTTTAGGACTTCTCTCTCTCCCTCTGCTCCTCCCATCCTCCTCTTCCTTCCTCTCCTCCTCCTTTTCTTCTTCTTCTCTTCTTCTTCTTCTTCTTCTTCTTCTTCTTCTTCTTCTTCTTCTTCTTCTCTCTTCTCTCTCTCTCTCTCTCTCTCTCTCCCCCCCCAATTGATCAGTCTTTAAGAAGTAAAAGGGTCTGATGTCATAGACATTCTTTGAGGCTTGAGAGTCAGACAGACTGGCTCCAATACTCTGTGAGCCTAGTTGAGTTCCAGAATTCTAATTTAATGTGTGGTGTGTGTGTGTGTGTGTGTGTGTGTGTGTAAAACACTTCCCTGATAAAGAATTTTGACAAATATTTACGGACCACTGGGGTTAAGATCCGCCTGTATGATTTTCTGTACTAAGATAGCTGGATCAGCTTGAATGATCCCTCTAATCCCAGAGCCTACCAAAGTGTGTGGTACATATGGATTATCTGACTTTCATCCCATTCCCTATGTTCAATAGCTTCCAGTACCAGTGTATTGCTGACCTCCTGACTTCATAATCAGTGCTGGCCTTTCTAATAATTTTTCAGTTTCTGAAATGTCCTCACAGTGGGAGAAGTTTTGAAATTCTCCTAGGCTTTTCAAATGCAAAGTGATCGATACACAGTATTCACACCTGTAAAGAAGTTTAACTGGAGAAATAAGTTAATAAATATAAGGTTGGTAATGTGATTATTATTTGGTGAAATTTATAAACTTTCAAGAACATGGGATCACGTTGGTGAGTCCCCAAAGAGTGGAATTTTGAGGTACAGACATACGTGTTCATAGTCACGAGGACTCAGTTCTCCTGATCTGACTCCTGCTCCTATTGCGCTATTCTTTCTCAGTCCAATTCTTTGTCTCTTCTTCCTCTTTTCCTCTCGTGCACTGCAAGTGTACCCTATGGAGACCTCTAATTCACAAATTACATTCCGTTTTTTTGTTTGAAAAACAAAAGTACAGGGAAACCTGTGAGGTACTTAAGTGCTGGGACCATGTTTTGTTTGTTTTTTGCATATCCTGTATGAAGCAGACTACATGAAACGTGGTTTGTTGAATTCATCTATTTCATACAGAAACACTGACAACAAAAATGCCCACTTCCAATCTGCAGGTAGTACGGCCGATATTTTTCATAGCAGTGCTGTATGTGTGGCTTTTCAGTCTCAGGTGCCATGCAAGCCCTTCTAGAAGATAGAAGCCCCTCTAGAAGAGGTGTTGGAGGAATGGAAATCTGGTCTGTTTGTCCATGTGCCTCTATATAGCACATAGCATTCTTTTCAGCAGCACACAATATGCCTTACAGTAACAACGCCAGGGGCCTTAGTCATGTATATGCTTTTTCATATCTGCCACTCCTGACTATAATGTCATAAACTCAGTATCTCATGTAAAGGAAAAGTATTATTTGCAAGAGCAAGACTCAAAGTAAATAGACTGATAACATAGCAATGGTAGAGAATATTTTAACTGACGTTGGTGACTTTCAAAAACACAGGGATTTATTTGCATTTTGTTTAAACGTCAGAATATGCTGACCAATGCAGGCAATGGTTGTGACAGGAGTCCTAAATCTCAGGTCTGCCACTTTCTAGCCATGCATCAGGGCCAATATATTATCCTTCTGGGCCTTAATGTCCTCATTTGTGAACTTGGAATAATGGTACTTATGTTATAGGAATATTATGAAGGTGACCAGCAAGATATGCAAAACACCTGAAACACCGTAGGCCCTCAAAGAGCTTTTATTATCTCTTCTGATAGAGCAGTTAAAAAACAAAAAAAAACCAAGAAGGATTCCTTTATGAGGATTTTGGGAATGACATACACCAGGAAGTTCATCCAGAGCAACAAATCTAGGATACTTCCTTTGACATGTAGGCTGGTAGAAAAAGCTATTTGACCAAAGTTAAAGTGAAGTTTAGAAACTAAGAGTCTAACTGGTGTCCTCTACTAGGAGATACAATATTGTATTTTTGGAATACTTCTAACAAAACCACTAATTTTCAAACTTGCCTTGAAATAGGTAGCCCAAAAGAAGACGGAAAACAAGAGAAGGAAAAGCTGTTTTCCTACCAATCTCAAATTCCAGGGAATGATGGATGCCTGGCTCAGAACCTTTGGTCATAGCTACTGCTTTGGTCATAGCTACATACATACATGGTGCTCACTAATGGTGCATCTTTCCAGAACAGGCTAATTCTGATCAAGGTACTTGAGGCTTTTACTGTGAAAGAAGGATTGCAGTTATTTTCCTTTTCCCAAATTGATACCAAACATCAGCTGTATGCGTCTTTATCTAAGGAGCCCGTGAAATTTGTGGAACAGCTTGGTGACCCTGAGAAACCTGTTTCGCCTCTGAAGGAACTGGTCTCATGGTGCCTGGGCCTGTGGGTGCGCAGCGTCATTGACAAGTAAACTATCTTCCTTCCTGGGCAGGTTGGATGCCTTTGTGGAAGGGAAGGGCATCCTGCCAAACACAGGATTCTCACACAAGGAAACCAGCTCTGCAACAAAGGGCCTTCCTTAGGATCCACAATCATCAAAAGTCACGAAGGAGTGGTAAGTAACAATTATTCTAGTCTTCTACAAGGGCTCAAAACCATCATCTTTCTTCTGTCACAGCCAGAATTAGTGTTGAATATATCAACATTTGGGCCCAAGGAACAGGGAAAAGATCTCTGGGATGAAGGGCTTCTGAAATTTTGGGAGATAGGATGAGATAGTGCAGAGCTGCACCAGCAAATAATGGAAGGGGAACCAGACAGGACTGCTGGGGGCAGGCCTATACTGCAGACTTTCTGGGGTGTTATCATCAATGAGCCCTGAGTTTCCACCTCGTGTACCTACCTACAAGCTTTCAGGTCCTGGGCAATTTCCACTATGTCCTTGATCTCAATATCCTCCCTTGTGAAGTGAAAATGACAGTATACCCCTGAAGTACTTTTATTAGGACTAAATGAAAGATTGATGAAGAGCCTAGTGTAGCGCCCATCATTATGTGCACTATTACTTCACATTAGCCTCAACATTTATTTCAACCATGTCAGCATATTGCTTTCATTTTGTCTGCTTAATTATATGTTTTATTCTCAAGGATACAGTTTTATTTTAAAAGAAATTAGGTAAATTATAGTATACGTCCTGCACAGATAAAATCATCAGGTGATGAATGGCTATCTGAAACACCCCTCTAAATCCTGCTGTGCAGAAAGAATGGTACCAGCCCTTTGAGGGACCCACAAAAAAATGGGTCAGACTTCTAGCCCTCAAACATCTCCCAGCTGCCTAACATAGTTTGCACGGCAGCTGATACATACATGGTGCTGACACCGATGGCACCTACTAGAATAACTGCGGTTTGGAAACAGAATGTTTTCCCTATTAGTGTCACTTTCAAAAGATTAATTAACGGATTGATTCCACAGATATTCAGCGATGCCTTTCCACTTGAATGAAAAACTGTCCTGGATGGTGGATTGACAAAGACCAATAAAATGTGGCCCTTGCCTCTCAAGGGTGTCACAATGTAGCAAGAGAGACAGATATGCCCATTATATCAATAGATATGATGCAGATGACTAGAGTGTGTGCTCAGCAATGTTCTGGGCTGCTTGAGATATACCAGTGGGCAAGAGACAAGGATCCCTAAGATCAAGGAGCTTCTATTCAAGCAGGAGCTATAGAGGGGGGGGGGAGAGAAATAAGCAATAAGCATAAGAAAGAAGTAAATAACATAGTCTGTTAGGTGATAACTCAGGCCAAGGAAAAGGGGATCAGGAATATGGGGGTGGGGTGGAAAAGGTGAGTGCACTTAGCAATATAAAATAGGGGTTGGGGGTGCTTGTAGATTTTCATTAGCATTTGACTCTGACACATGAACAGAGGAGCACTAGAAAGGCTTAGGTGCTGAATGAGAAGTATGTACAGGGACAATGTCGGTGCAAAGGAGAAACATAGCAGTCAGGGAACTAGAGGGAGTGACCAAAGAAGCAGAAGAAATCAAGAAGTGCTGCCTCTCGGAGAGAATGGAAGCACTCACCTGGACTTGATATCCATTGATCTTTGTGTTCACACCCTTGGTTGCACACTGAGCCATTACTCACAAAACCACAAAAGTAAAAGGCCTGTATTCACCCTGTGATTCACTCATTAATCAAAGGGAAAACTTGGAGAGGTATTTCTTGCTCCAATCACTTTGTATTGGGGAAGATTTTACTGAATTATCTACCATAGACGCACTATGAAGCCAATTCTGTGATCCAGGGAAAAACAGTATCCAAGACAGACAAAGAAGCAACAAATTGGGGAGCATATGGAGAGTGATCTGAAGAACACAACCCATCCAACCTCCCCATGTGAAAAGATATATTGGAGATGCCTATGTTCACTCATCTTTCATTTTATATCGCTAATAATCAATTAACAGGTACACTAATCACTGGCCTTTGATCCATGTAACTTCCGTCAACATTTACACTCAAAAATATTTTTAATCCTTCCTGGACACCAAGGTCAGGCACTGGCCTGATTCAGAGAGTATAGATATGTGTCAGGTTGGCCCCCAGCCTTTAATTTCTTACAAACATGCAGGCCAATTACAGAGCTCCTTGGGTAGAGCAGTGACAGAATTAAAGTCAAGGAAGCCTCAAAAATTAAAAAAAAAGCGGGGGGGGGAGAGGTAATTTAATCTTAGTGTAAGTGGAGGGTGGGTACACATGGTCAGGAAAGCCCTTTCAGGCAAGGTGAGGTTAATGAGGTAGGTACTTTTATAATCCCAGTTTACAGATGAGAAATAATACAGTCAGAGATATTCCCTTGCTTCAGGCTGCAAAACTACTTGAGAGAGCCAGATTTAAATTCTAGGTCATTTGTTTGTAAAACATCATGTTTTCTCTCATTGACTATTGTTTGTAAAACATCATGTTTTCTCTCATTGACTACTACTAAAATCACTTCACCTGACTGTTCGCCTTTACTATCTCCTGAAATCCTCTCAGATATGTTGTGGTCACTCTCCTGAAAGTTGGTTCTGGCTGTGAATGCTAAAGGGCTCTGGGAAGGTCTCTAACATTCTCCCAGGGGAAGACATCTGTATCACAGGAATGGCATGGGCTGTGCATGTCAGCAACTCTCAACATCCATGACATGTGTCATAGAGAAGGGAAGAGGATTGCCTTTGGAGTCACACAGACCAAGGTGTGAATCTCAGCTCCCTCACTTACTGTCTTACTTAAGCGCATGTCAGCTGGTTTCTTAATCTGTTGAAGGGAGATTCTGATACTCATTGTTCAGATTTGTTGGTTGATACATATTAAGTATGTAAAACCAATCAGACCACCAATAGATCAAAATCAATGCCTAGAGTGATGATGAAACAATATCTTCTCTTCTGCATCACTTAATTCCATTTTCTGTGTGCAGAAGTTATTGAACTTCAAGTGGTCAAGTAACATGTCGAGGTGACACACTTGATTGGTGGAAGTGAGGTAGGCACTTAGGTGTTCTTTTCACTAGATTGTGCAGGAGAAGAACATCCAGATGAAAATACCTTTCTTTGAACCCAGTGACTCTTAGCAAAAGAACACCTCATGTAAGAAGTCAATTCTCCACATCATCCAAAAAATGACACAACAAACCATAGCTCCTGATAAAAATAATCTGCTGTAGAGACACGAAGACTTGAATTCAAATACAAACTCCACTCTAAGTCTTCTCTTCTATGAATTGCAAATAGTAATCTCCTCTCTAAGATTTAATGGGCTGTTAAACAGGATACAGGGGTCAACCCAGGGCTTGGCAAACAGATCGTATCCAACAAATGTCACACATCTTAACCTCATCCCTTTCCTTAAGACTCCAGGGAAAGTTCACTGTCAACTTTTGCAAGCAGAGGCTATATTTCTACTATGAAAAGTATTTTATCTATCTCCTATTTTTGGTTGGATTTTGATGGGTGGCAGTTACCAATTGTGCCAGCCAGATTTTGATGTACCACAAACCATCCAAAATTTAGTGACTTTAAACAACCAAATTCTGTTTGTAATTCTGCAGGTCAACAATTTCAGCTGAGCAAAGCTGAGTGGTCCTTTCGCTGTTCTCAGAACGCCTGCTTATGCATCTGTGGTGAGAGCCCCTGGCTCTGCTGGGGGCTAGATGGTCTATCATGGTCTCACCCACATCTGGCAGTTGGTTCACCATCAGCTGTGGTGGAGAGAATACATGGGTCCTGGGCCTCTCATCATCCACCTCACCCACACTTCTTCACATTGTTGTTCTCTGTGCCAAGAGCAGCAAGAGGGGGCAAACCGTGGTGTGCAAGTGCTTTTCAATTCTCTGCTGGCTTCACACTTGCTATGGTTCCATCGGACAAAGCAAATTCCATCGCCAAGGCCAAGGGCAATGTGGGAAGAGATACAGGCCTGCATGCACAAATTACAGTCATTACTGTAACAGTCTACTGTTACCATACTTTGTGAAACAACCACGTTCATCATTAGAGAAATCGTTAACTATGGGTGACCCAGACAGTGGAATGCTAGTCTCCCAAAAATGATTTTTAATCTTCTGCAGAAAAATTAATAGCTATCTTGCCCTATTATCGATCTAATACATGAATAATATATTCATTGTATGAAATTTTGCCAAAAAAACAGTTTGAAATTTTCCTGGCAGTGTACCAAACCGTCAATTGGGGATCCCCTTATCCAGAAATGTGCTGTGACTTTGCCAGTAATAATTCTTCCTGAACCTCTTTCCATATTCTAATTTGCTATTCCTCTCCCTTCCAAAAATATGGCCCCAGCAGAGACCTACTACATAGGCATCCTCTGATGTGGAAGTGATAGACTTAGACTGAAAAGCGGCCCCTCTGGTACAATGAGGAGATAGGATGTGGTAACTATAAAGTAGACTAGTGATGTGGCTAGGGCCTGGTTGGGCCACCCCTCCCCACAGACATCAATCCCACCTCCGGGCTTTGCTGGAATTCCTCTGGATTCATTCATACTATCTTTCAAAGCTGAGTCTAAGCTCTATCATTTTCTACTACAATATCCCAACTATATTGTTCAGGATTCCTTGGTATTTTATTTATTGTGTGATGGTTGATACTGCTACTCTGAATACTATCACTTCCCTATTATATTTTCTATATGATTACTACTGGAATACATGAAAGCATCCATACTTTAAATATTAATATTTCATTCTGCCATTGGAAAGAATTCATTTTTACATCATTTCTTAGGCTTTTTCCAAGAAGATATTCATATCATTTGGAAAAAATGAAAATTTTGTCTTCTTTACTGTAACAATGCTTTTTTCTCTTTACATTCTCCTTACACTGGAAAGACCATATAAAGCAAAATTTA
This sequence comes from Canis lupus familiaris, assembly GCF_011100685.1. Classification (NCBI taxonomy): domain Eukaryota; kingdom Metazoa; phylum Chordata; class Mammalia; order Carnivora; family Canidae; genus Canis; species Canis lupus. The sequence continues at coordinate 19,144 of NW_023331862.1, read as the reverse complement.
ATCATACTGGTGATAATTTGCCCAGATCCTGATTGTAGTGGAATTTCTTCTAGTTGTTTAACATCGTTTGTGTATTTGTCTATTACACACACTGAAGAATACAGCCTGCTAATATCTATGTTCCTACTTTGTTTTTAATTACAGGATGTCACATTCCTTCAACTGTTCTTTGACCATCCATATAACATTAAAATATGGTCAATAGTAGTAGTATCTCTATTGGTTGAAGTCATTCTCTTTATGTCTCCATTTTATCATTTTCTTCATATGCAACCCACACGTTTAGTCATATTATGCTCTAGATATTGCAGGTGTCTGTTGCCACTGGGAACAGGATCGTTTTTATGAGCTATTCTGGGCATAAATGGAGTAGAACAGAACCTGAGAAGCTGATCCAACTTGTTATTTAAAAATTGAGCTGTAAAAATTGAGCTGGTAAGCGAAATAAGTCACTCGGGAAAGACAATTTTCATATGATCTCACTCATATATAGAATTTGAGAAACAAAACAGGATCATAGGGGAAGGGAGGGAAAATTAAACAAGATGAAATCAGAGAGGGAGACAAATCATAATAGACTCTTAATTACGAAACAAACAGGGTTGCTGGAGGGGGAGGAGGTGGAGGAATGGGGTAACTGGGTGATGGACATTAAGGAGGGCATGTGATATATTGAGCACTAGGTATTATATAAGACTGATGAATCACTGACCTCTACCTCTGATACAAATAATACACTATATGTTAATTAATTAATTTAAATTTAAAAAGGGAAAATTTTTAAATAAAAATTGGGCTGTTGGGGAACATAAGTGCCTCAGTCAGTTAAGCGTTCAACTCTTGATTCAGCTCAGGTCATGATCTCAGGGTCCTATCAGGCTCCACACTGGGCGTGTAACCTGCTTAAGATTCTCTCTCTCTCTCTTCTCTTCTTCATCCCTCTGCCCTTCCCCTCCCCATTCACGCACTCCCCTTCTCTCCCTCCCTCCCTCCCTCCCTCTCTCTCTCTTTCTCTAAACAAACAAACAAACAAACAAACAAACAAACAAAAATTCCTTTGCACTTACATTTCAGATTCAATTTCCCTTTGATGAGGGATTATTTCCCTGGAAAAGTGAGTTTCCATGATCCTGGTTGCTTGATGCCAGCAGAGGGATTGTGGGTAAGAGAGAGACAAAGATGCCTAAGCTGCAGTATGGCAAAAGTTGGGGGACATCAGAGGTCTTTTCCATAAGGCTACTGTTAGAGCAGGGAAACAATAAGAAAAAAAAGAAAAAGAAAAGGTGAGGGAAGGCTTTTGGTTGTTAAAGTTTTACTGGGATGGACCACTTCTTGGCCAAGAGGACAGCATGACCAAACAGAGAGGTGGTGAGGGAGCACCAAGTGGCTTTGCTGGAGTCCCACACTAGGAGCCTTGTAAACATCAAACTGAAAACTATTAAGGGCTTTCCATAGGTATGTTTTCCAAAACCCAAAGCAGCACCCATCAGTGAGAAAGAGAGAGAAGGGTAGAGGGTGTGGAGGGTGAAGATTGTTGGGACTTAATAAAAGGAGACTTGGGGTGGTTCTGCAGCTGTTGGGTGAATGGGACTCCAAGTGCCAAGGGCTGATACAAGTAGGCGAGAAGTTTACTGTTAGGAAACTGAGGAACAGAGGTTAGGTAAGAGGTCAATAGGAGTTCAAGAAAAGTGTTAAGTTATGGGCTGTGCCAACATGCCCAGCAAGGCCAAGACCCTGACACCCTGAATAAAGGAGACCTCATTTCAAATGGAGTCGGGAGGCCAGCAGGGAGAGCTCTCATGCCCTACCACTGCAGGCCATTGCAGACCCCAACAAAGACAAACTGCTTGGCATTCCCAACAGGAAGAAGCTTACTTTCCCTACTCCAGCAAGAGAAAAAAAGAATTTCTCCTCGCCCAGCAACAAGCTCAGCCAATAGGGAAATACCACAACTGGGCTAATGAGAAACCGTCAGCACCTAGAACTGTTGCTGTCCTTTGTGTCGACTTTGCCTTCACAGCAGTCCCTCCCAACCACCTCCTTTTCCCCAGAAAGTTCCAAAAATCCAAAGATTCCTCTGGTCTCATCTCCAGACTGGCCTATGGGGTGCCATAGTTTGCATGTCCCGAATTGCAATTCCTCTGCTACACCCAAATAAACCCATTTTGCTGATAAACTATAACCGGCTGTTTTACCTTTTAGGTGGACAAACCTGTTGAAGAACTGAAAGGACTGATATGACTCAGCAAAGATTAGGTACTGCTTTGCCAAGAATACTGAGGACCATTTTGACGACAACGGGCCCTCATAAACCTTAAGTCAGTAGCATTCATTATGGGGCGATGATGATGCCCTTGACCTTATCGTCTGTAAAATAAGTGTAGGTGTTTCATGCAACTTGCTGAGGAGGATGAGGAGAAAGGTCTGGCCGCGCCACAGCCAAGTTCCACGCAAAGGCACACGTGGAAACGATCTCGGCCACAGTCACAGCGCGGGAATTGAACTCCCTGAGGAAAGAGATTCCCAGCCTGGGAGGTGCGGGGCGCCTGCGCAGTGGGCCCGAGGCGCCTCACGCGCTGCGGGAGCAGCGAGACCCCCGCCTCCGCCCCTCGCCCTCCAACGTGAACGCGCACGTGAATGTGGACGTGGACGCGGACGCGCACGCGAATGCGCCTCACCTCACTCAACCCCTGCCGGGCGGCTGAGGAGGGAAAAAGACGCCCACAGGAGCCGCGGGTGGGCTGTGTGCGGAGTGGCAGACCCGCCGCGACGGCGGCGGCAGGCGCGGGGGCGGCGGCGCGGGCGGGCGGCGCGCGCGGGGGGCGGCGGCGCCTCGTCCACTCAGGCGGCTGCGCTCGGGACCCTCCGGCCCGCACGAGGGACGAGCTAACTGACGTACCTCGCCCGCCCCCGCCCCCGCCCCCGCCCCCGCCCCATCTCTCCTCGGGTTCCTGGGACTCAGGGCTAGAGCGCTTTCTCTCCTTGCACCTCTACTCAGCTCTTCTCTCCCCGGCACCTCAGGCAGCAGCGGCAGCGAGCGGCGGGAGCGGACGGCCCAGAGGATGAAGTGCAAGCCGAACCAGACGCGCACCTACGACCCGGAGGGGTTCAAGAAGCGAGCGGCGTGCCTGTGCTTCCGGAGCGAGCGCGAGGACGAGGTGCTGTTAGTGAGTAGCAGTCGGTACCCGGACCGCTGGATTGTGCCGGGGGGGGCATGGAGCCCGAGGAGGAGCCGGGCGGTGCAGCAGTCCGAGAGGTGTACGAAGAGGCGGGAGTGAAGGGGAAGTTAGGCCGGCTCCTGGGCATTTTCGAGCAGAACCAAGACCGCAAGCACAGAACGTACGTGTACGTACTGACTGTCACTGAGATTCTGGAGGATTGGGAAGATTCGGTTAGCATTGGGAGGAAGCGAGAGTGGTTCAAAATCGAAGATGCGATCAAGGTTCTCCAGTGCCACAAGCCCGTGCATGCCGAATATCTGGAAAAACTAAAGCTGGGCGGTTCCCCAACCAATGGAAACTCCGTGGCCGCGTCCCTGCCACAGAGCGATCCCTAGTATGTACGGCTCCTGCACAGACTTCTGCTTTCCGCCTATCTTAGAATACATAGTGCCCGGAGCACCTCTCATTCCTTTGCGGTCTCACGGGGAGGAGGGGGGCTTCTTTTGTTTCCTTGGCAGACCTCTGAATCACGCTTGCAAACTGTCTCGGTTGCCAGACACTGTTTTCAGACAATTTGCACGTTTTTCAGATGCTTTCAAAATTGCTGCTTGGTAGCACTGTAACAGATTTCCTAAATCCTAAACCACATGTTTTTTTTTTTTTTTTTTTTTTTTTTTTTTTTAAGGTGCCTTAACTGCTTGCCCAGCCCTTTGTGTGTGTGTGTTGATGCTGTAGTTTATTACATTGCACACACGTGTGTGTGTGCGCGTGCGTGTTTTTGGTACCAATCTTGTGGTTTGTTTTGGAGTGAAGGCCTTTAAAATCTGAACATCTTGGTTGTGTGGCATCTGTATTTTTTGCTTTCTCATTCGCACCATTAGACCTTGCTAGCAAGCCCTTTTGTGATGGAAATTGGTTTAAAGATCAGATAGATATAGATCTATATATATATTTAAAGTATTTAAGAAATTTTACATCTTGTGGTCTTTCCACAGTGGGCAACAATTTTCGGTTCAGTAATGTGATCTAATTTGCCCTTTTCAGAAGTTTCTTTACCCATACGTACATGATTTCATTTTCTTTTCCTTTTTTTTATGATTTCATTTTCAAAAGAATTCTGACCACTGGTCATTTGTTGCTGCATATTTGAAATGGCCATTTCCCATATAGCCCAAATGTAGTTTCAGATTATATTACTTTATACACTGGGTATCTTCTTGGGAAAGTATTGTTAGCCAAACATATCCTGATATGTACATACTGTCATGAAAACTGTATTCATCGAGTGTAATTTAGCGTGTTCAGCTTCCAACTCCATTGCCCATTTCTTAATACTGTAGAGCAACCATGGTTTTCTCAATATAAACTAGTCTTTGAAAGAAAGTTATTTCACATATTTGAATTTTGTGACATTCCAGTTAACCTTCCTGACTACCAGTAACCATAGGAGTGGAATTTATATGGTGATTACATCCCAATCCAGTGAGGAACCCGTCTTGCTACTCAGCTTTTACAGACTTCTTAAACTGTCCAAACCCCTGAACAATCTCTCTTAAAGATTTAGGATAATTTTTTTGTGTGTCACAGGTCAAACTTTTGGGGGGCATCTAATTAAAAGCTCTTGCATTTGCTTCAGTAGTTGTTTGAAATCAGGAATCTTGTTTAAAATGCATAGGTCTGTCTTCTTAAACTACCTTTATTCTCTTAGCCATGTCAGCAGTTAGGTAGAAGTAAAACCTTGTGAAGAGGGTATTAAGGATGGAAAGTTAATGCCACATATAACACTAAAACATTTTTAAAACATTCCAGTAGTTATTAATGAATATAAAGTAGAAAATAATGGTCATTTAAAATTTTGTTAGTCAAAATAACCTGTTTTAAACACAATTACTGCTGAAAATTTAAGTTACTTTTTCTTAAAAGTTATTATGCTGTTTTTCAACACACAGAGCGATGCACAAATCTTAACTGTACAGCTTAATCAATTCTTAGATAGTAAATACATGTATGTAACCAGAATTCAGATTAGGAAATTAACATTACCTGTAACTCAAAGGCAATTGCATTTCTCCTCCTAATTAGTATTTGCTTTCTTATCTTTTAAGACTATAGAATAGTTCTATTTTTGAAATTTATCGGTTGAGATTTAGATTATAAACTTTTTTTGTGCTGCCCCCTTGTGTTGTTTGTTTTACTTTTCGAAAGACTCAGTTTTTTCTCCATTTGGTTTGTACTGTAATTCTACAAATTACAATACGTTTATAAATTGGTGTTAAAAAGTGAGTTCTGTTGTACTTTTTTTTTGGAACTGTTGTACTGTCTAAAGAAATTTGATGCCACTATTTTGGAAACAAGTCTTGTTACAAATTTAAGCACAGATGAAGTACAGGTTTCAATTCACAAAATATTTTCCGTAGTAAAGCTATCAAAGTAAACTAAAAAATGAATAAGTTTTTAAAACCAGTGACAGTTTCATCATCTGAATTATATAGTTTGATAAAATATGGCTATTTAATTTTTTTCTATTTTTTTTCTCTTAAAAAGTGTTATGTAGGGATGCCTGGGTGGCTCATCAGTTGAGCGTCTGCCTTCAGCTTAGGGTGTGGTCCGGGGTCCCAGGATGGAGTCCCAGATTAGGCTACCTGCATGGAGCCTGCTTTTCCCTCTGCCAATGTATCTGCCTCTCTCTCTGTGTCTCTCATCAATAAATAAAATCTTTTTTAAAAAGTGGTATGTATTTAATATCTATTTGAGCACGTTTAATTTCAAACAACCTCACATTGACCCTAATATATCTTTCCCCAGCAACCTAGTTATTCAAGAAGATTCTTAAGTTCTACCTTAACAGAGCAGACATGTTGGATTTTTATTTTATATATTTTTGTCAATGAAAACCCCTTCCTCCTGAAATGCTGCCACAAATGTCTTGGAGGCTTACTTAACTTGTACTTGTTATTCATGGAGGTAATACTGCATTATTTATTTGGTTCTTAAGTATGTAACAAAGGCAAAAATCCAGTGTTCATATTAACCTAATAGGTTAATAATATTAAGAATTATTAGCCTATAAACATGTTGTGAGCTTTTTTTCCTTCCTTTTTGACAAACATTTAGAATAAGTCATATTTTTCAGGATAGACTGTCAGGTTCATTTAAGTGGTTTTTGTGAAATACTTTCTGGAGCCTAGCCTTGTCAGAATAGTTAAAAGTTCCAAGGAGATTCTTTTTTTCTCTTTAAGACCAAGAATTTCAGGCCAAAACAGGTAACCAGAGTTAGTATATAGAAAATTTCCAACACCTCAGCACTCCAAAAATTGAGGCACAGTTTGGATTTCTTTTCCTTCTAAGATTGTTAAAAATTCACTTGAACATTGTTTGGTTTTTCAGCTCTCCCCTTGATAAAAAAGGGAAAGGAGTACTCCACAGATAATTAAGGCTGCAGACATGCATCAGAAATTTATTTTCTGCATGTTTTATAAATGGCTTACATTTTCAGCAGGTCAAATAGTTTATTCTTGTTAATGTTTTCACATTGGGGGTTAATATAGACACATTGGTGAACTGGAAATACTTGATGCTCTGTATATAAAGTGTACCAAGAAATGATGTGTGTATAATACACACATGCACATACACACACAGTATATTTGGCTAAGCAAGAGCTTTTACTTACAGGCATCCCATGTGGGAGAGCCACCAGGCACCACCAGAGTTTTTAAATATTTTCTTGGCAGCTGTCTCCTGAAAACTGTTATACTGTATTTAGCAGATTTTAAATGTTCCTGGGCAAAGAACACTATGAGAACTGGAAAAGTCACTATGATAACAAGTAAAACATGATATTTTTAGGAGACAGTTTGGTGTGATACAAACTACAGTTGTGGTTTTTAAGTTAGACAGGCTTAGGGTTGGAAACCTGGCTCCAGTTCTTGCTCACCCTAACTTCAACCAAGTTATCTAACTATCTGATGCTCAGGGTTTTTTAAAATATAAAATTTGAGATAATAAAAATAGATACTTTATAAACTCCAATGGGAAGTCTTTCCTGACCACTGGATTAAGATACTTTCTTCTGTGTGTAATGGTTCATGGTTCTCACAGTTTACTTATTTGCATGGTTGTGTGGCTAGACCACAGACCTTTTGATGGGTGGGGACTAGCCTGAATTATTTCCATAAGCCTATAGTCCAGAACATGGAATTTAAAATTTTTTGTTTTACATGACTACCTATCTTTTCTGCAAAACTTGTAGTAGCATTGCTTTCCTGACTTTTCTGTTTCATAATATAACTTGGAACTCCCTCAGCTACTGATTCAGACTTAAATTGCACCTGCATTAGATTATTCTGTGAAGACTTTCCCAAGGCAAAGTGAGTGATGCAGATAATAGGCCCTTTATAAATTTGTCAATTGGAGGAACTGTTAAATTAGTATATATACCTGCTAATTATATGTTGGTTTGTTTTTCCAGATGAACAGCAAAGATTTCAGTATTGCTTGAAAGAATCATTGATGTGAACCATTGATCAATGGACTTTTCAAGTAGAGGTGAGCGTTTCCAAGGAGACAGCTCATCTGATTTTCCTCCTACATCTTGGGACACTCCTTATCCATCTATTCCACTGACAACTCTTGCCCTGGTTGTTATACTATTGTACATGAACACTCTTACTTCAACACCTATAGCCTTTTGTTGTGCTTTTTTTTTTAATGTGTCTGCCTTCTCCATTAGACTGATATCCTTGAGAGCAAAGACCAGGATTTCTTAATCTTTGCATATTCTGTATATGAAACACTACTTGAAATATGAGTGACATCACCAATTCTTTGATTCAATTCATATTTTGTTATCACCATATGGCAGAACATTCCTGTTTCAATCTGGTGCTAGTAGAATATATGCTGTCTAGGCATCATGTATGTGGCTTTCCTGTATCAGGTGTTTCAGAAACTTTTCAAGCCAGTTGTAAGATGTTCAAGGACAAGAATTATTACTCATATTTCTATGTCATATCACACAGTGGCTAGCACCATTTTGAGATTACCCTATCACATAGGGCAATATTTTGTAGAATCACTCCTTTGTGTAACAACTTCAGTATTTTTGTACTGTTGTTACTTTGCTGAAATTTTTATTCGAAAAATAGCACTTGCTATAAAACTGCTATAAAATACAGTGAACACAATATTGTGAATTTTTATAAAAATAAATTTTAAGATAATATACAAATGATTTATTTAATGTTTTTGCAATGCCCTAAGCACTTATTTCATGTAATCTTAACATGCCTTTAGAGAAGATTGTTTTTCTCATTTTATAGGTTCAGTATAGTATACTGTATTATTTGATGCCAGAGCCAACAAAAACTGCAGTACAGGTAGTTTCCAAAGTTAATTATACCACTTATTTGCCTAGGTTTCTTTTGCGTCTCTTACTGATTCTGTTGGCCAATTTTCAACCCCTTTCCAACACACTTAGCTGGGTTCTCGTTCTACCTGGTCTCTGCATGTGAGAATATGGAGGACTGAGAGACAGCTGAATTGTTACCACTTAGAAAAGGCATTGAAGAAAAAAATTCCTGTCAGAGGTGGGAACAGAATATGAAGAATTTATATAGGGAGGACTTGGGTCAGCTGTCTCCAGAGAGCAACTTTAAGAAAAGGACAAAGATGTTTAGGGATAGTCTTATGGAGTTTTGCCATGGGATGTGTAATGTCAGCACTCTTACCCAGCTTCCTGCAAAGGTCTCAAAGTGGCTTTAATATGGTAGTTTTCTTTCCTTTGCATTTATAAAAGCAATTACATCAGAAAAAACATGAGTTCCATTTTAGGTGAGTGTTACACCCTCATGGTACCAGTGAAATATTTCACAAGATCCTCCTGGCCAACTTTTTGCCCCAAACTGAGGCCCTGATGAAGGGGAAGTTGACAGAGGAGACCTGGAAGGAGCTGCAGGCCGCAGGAAAGAGTCCAGAGGACTTAGAGAAGCTGTTGCCACACAAGGTCTTTGAAGGAAATCGCCCAACAAACTCTATTGTGTTCACCAAGCTCACGCCATTCATTCTGGGAGCCTTGATTGCCATGTACGAGCACAAGATATTCGTTCAGGGTGTCATCTGGGACATCAACAGCTTTGACCAGTGGGGGGTGGAGCTGGGAAAGCAGCTGGCCAAGAAAATTGAGCCTGAACTTGATGGCAGTAGCCCAGTCACCTCTCACGACTCTTCTACCAACGGGCTAATCAACTTCATCAAGCAGGAGCATGAGGCCAGAAGCCAATAAACTCATGCCCGGCTGCAGTCCCTTTGTAACTGGTCCTTGTCTCTCCTCACCAGAGATGCGCTGCACAGTCTTTCCCAGAGCACCCTCTGGTTGCGGGCTTGGAGCACAAGCCCTTTGGGGGAAGCCGGTCTGGAATTGCCACCCTGCCCATCCATGTCCGTGTGCCCTCTGTTTTACGATTGGCTGAAGTGTTCCAGTGCAGCTGATTTTTCTGACTGTGTTCGCTTTGTTCGTGTACCAGATAGAAAAATAAAGATGCCACAAAGGAAAAAAAAAAGTTAACTAATTGTTAACTCAGTCCTTACAGAATTGAAATCACACATTTCCCAATTTATTGTTTTTTGTTTGTTTTGTTTTGTTTTGTAGATGTGATATGGTACTCTGGTTATATATTTTTTAATCTTTATCTTTTAAAGAAACGTACCATAAATTTTACAGATGAAATGATATGCTACTGGTATTTGCTTCAAAATAATCTGAGGGTGGGGTAGGTGAGCATATAGATGAAATAAGATTGGTGGTAAGTTTATAATTTTTGAAGCCATGTAACAGATATTTGGGAGTTCATTATACTGTTCTCTATACTTTTGTATATATTTGAAATTTTCCATAATAAAAATTGAAAAACAATTCTTCATTGTCTATTTGTAGGCCCTTGCTATCCTTAAAACTTAAGTAGGGAAGGCTGGTTAGAAGTCGGATCTATAGCCCAGATAGACACACTCACCCCTCCTCTTCAAAAACCTAGGTTTTGTTCCTGAACTAAACATATTGGTAGACTTGCTCTTCCTTTAATATGAATTATTTCCTTGGAAGTCTCCCAGTTCAACTTGCAAAAAGACTTTTAGCCTCATCAACACGCCAAACATGACCAGAAAACTTTGAACCCCAATGGTGGACATGAACTTAGGTTCCAGGTGAGACAGTACTCCCATTGTACAATTTAGCTTTTTTAAAAAAAAAAAAAACTATTTTATTTATTTATTCATGAGAGGCACACAGAGAGGCAGAGACATAGGCAGAGGGAGAAGCAGGCTCCCCCCAGGGAGCCTGTTTTGGGACTCGATCCCAGGACCACGGGACCATGCCCTAAGCCAAAGGCAGATGCTCAACCACTGAGCTACCCAGGTACCCCTCTACAATTTAGCTTTAAAAAAAACTAAATTTTTTCTGATTAGGAAATTAATTTATCTTAATTTCAGGAAATTTGGAGAATTCCCTCCAGAGCAAATTAATAAAAAATCACACATGATCCCCCTACCCAGAATAGCCATATTTGACAAATATATATCTATATATAAATATATTCCAGCCTTTTTCTCTTCAAATATATGTTACCCAAGCAGATGGCACAAGTGAGCCCCCTTCCCACCAGAATATTTTCAAAAATCCATGACCCCTTTAATTGTTAAGCATGTACCACATAGGTAGTAGCTTGTTCCTCAGAATTTTTTAGGCTAATGCTTAGGGCCATTACACCATTTTTGCTACTTCTGTGCATGTGCAGCTCAAAACTTGAGTCTGAAATCCAAACCATGCCTTTTACTCCTGATGCATGACAGAATAGCCCTGTTTTGTTTTGGTTTTTTGTTTCCTAATTTCCACATACACTTTCTGCTCACCAAACTGGTAGGAATGAGAGGCATCGATTCAGATGGTGGTGCCACTTTAATAAATCACACAGTTGCAATATATTGGCTAAAGTAGGCTTGCTACTCTTCTGTTTTCCAGGAAGTTCCTTCTATCTTCTCTGGATCCTCAGCAAGCTACCATATCACTATCTCTCTGTAGCCTCTGATCCTCATTAGGTTGCTGCCCCTCTGGGCACAGTGGTTTTTAACTGTTAAACAAGGACACCACTATTCTGGACTCTGGGAATGGAATCCTGTTCTCCCTCTTCTTTCTACTCCAAGATGTATCCTCATATTTCCCTAATTTCCTGCAACACACAAGAGACCAGATTAAATTTTAATAAGATTTTACTGAAGATTACCAGGTTATGTGAGGAAATGTAATACAAAAGCACAATTTATAACTATTTCATAGGTCATACATTTTCTAGGTTCCAATGCTAGACTAGTTCCCTAGCACTGGCTGACCAAATGGCCTAGGGACATCTTCCATCCCCCATTCCCCATCACTACCAAGAGCTGAGAGTACAATTTCAAATCTTGTACAAAATGATTACCATACCCTGGAGAAGGGAGAGCTTTTCCTGCAACTCAATCTCTAACCAGTACTTAAGGTATGTTAAATATATAGTCCCAGAATCAAAGAAGTGAACCTGAAATTAATGGAATGGATCAAGGAGCTGTGATGGGTTGGGGATGGAAGTTCAGTTTTATATTATTCCAAAGTTCATGTTCTATATTAAGAATAAACAAGACTGGGGAGGCCTGGGTGGCTCAGCGGTTGAGCGTCTGCCTTCAGCTTAGGGCGTGATCCTGGAGTCCTGGGATCGAGTCCCACATTGGGCTACCTGCATGGAGCCTGCTTCTCCCTCTGCCAATGTTTCTGCCTCTCTCTTTGTGTCTCTCATGAATAAATAAATAAAATCTTAAAAAAGATAAGACTGACAATATAGTGAATTTGGTGCTCTACCTTCTGGATGGTAAACATGGGGAACCAAAAAGCCCACCCACAGTACAAGAAGACTTAACACCTTTCCCTGTACAAGCCTACACAGCAGTATGAAGAAGCAGATCAGGACCTCTGGAAGTTTAGATTTATTTGGGGCCAGTGCTGAGGGTATAGAGGATTTAGAACAGGATTGGTAACAATTCTCTTTTCCTTTTGTCTACCCACTCAAACTTAGATCTTTTTTGACTGTTAAAAAGACAAATAGACTGCAGAGTCATTCTTAGTATAGGTATCTTCCACTTTTCAAAAGTTCAGATTAGGCCCTTCTTTTTTATGAAAAACCTACAGTACAGTAGCCCCCCCCCATTACCCATGGTTTTGCTTTCTGAAATTTTATTTACCCACAGTCAACCATGATCCAGGAACAGATAATCCTCTGACCTATCATCAGAAAGTCAATAGTAACCTAATACTACATCACAATACCTGTATAAGTCACCTCACTTTATCTCATCATGTAGGCATTATTTTATCATCTCACATCATCACAAGAAGGGTAAGTACAGTACAAGAAGATTATTTTGACCACATTCACATAACTTATGTTATAATTCTTGTATTTTATTATCAGTTATTGTTCATCTCTTACTGTGCCTAATTTACAAATTAAACTTTATCATATGTATGTATAGGAAAAAAACAGTATATGTAGGGTTTGGTACTATGCTTGGTTTCAGGTATCCACTTGGGGGCCTTGGAACATATTCCCTGTGAATAAGGAGGGACTATTGTACCTGTTTTTGCTAAATGAAAGAAATCTGAAGAGAATTCTTGCTTTTACCAAAAAAAAAGGCAGAAAAAAGCAACAATAGTGTTCAGTGTTTGTTTTGCAGCAACCCCTTATAGGGCAGTGTACACCCCAGCAGTGAGAGTGGCCCCACCAAGTTCCTTCCCTGGGAACTATACTCAACATTTCTGCATGAAGCCACAAATAGCTTTGAAATGTATCTGTGAGCATCTGTACTTTATTTCCATTACATTTATTAGCAAGATGTGTCTTAAGGTATCAGAAAAACCCAAGAGGTTTTTTTGGGTCTGGGAACACTCAAAAATTTTTCCATATAAATGAATGGTAATCTCTTCTCCACTTTCTGCCAGCTTATGAAAGATTTCATAGGAATGCTCTACCGTTGGATAGTGGGGGAAACCTGTATATGGTACCAGCAGTGACATCTATCTCCCTAGTGGACATTTTATGAATTAGCCCAATCCTTGGTGTATTCTATTTAGAGCAAAGAAACCTTTCCCAGGAATACTCTGCTACCTGAGGATACCCCACTGTCCAAATCTATTTTGAATTACCATATTCTAATCCTGAATTAAATATTAATATGTTGTATATAAGAAGAAAGATTCTCTAGCATGTTCCAATCAGTAAATTTTTAGTTCTTTAAGTTGTGTTTTTTATCTAACCTGGTAGATAAATAGGAAAGTATTTGCATTTATATGGTATCTCCATCCCTACAACTGAGCTTTAGATGTGATAAACTAAACTATTCAGAACTATTAGAACTCTAGGCCAAGAATTCTGTTACTTCTAGAGGTACGTGAATTGGGCAAATCAGACATGGCCCCTGTCTTCATGGAGCTCTCACTGTATTGGAGAGACAGAAATCCCAACAAAATGTACCAAGTGTTTTTATGATAGTGGGGATTCTGTGGGCTCTGCCAGCACATAGTGGGGGAACTAACTTAGTTTGGTAAGAATATTCTCAGAGGAAACGCCATATAATTTGACACCTGAAGGATGAACAGGTCTTAGGAGAAATAGTTGGGGGTGGGGGTGTTCCAGGAAGAGAGAAGAGCAGATGTGAGGTTCTGGAAGCTAGATAAAAATATGGTGCTTTTAGGAATAGGAACTTTCTCATTATGTCTAGAACATAATCTGAAGGTTCAGAGAAGAAGAAAGGATCTTCTAGACATGAAGCCAGTGGGGTAAGGAAAAGCCAGATTATAGAGGGTCTGATGCAACTTTTTCAGGGATTTGGGGAAAGGAGACATGACATCAATTTGCCTGAAGAGTAGAAAATTGTTTGAAAGGGAGAGGAGATTGTGGTGATAGTATGGGTGAGAAATGATGGTGACCTGAACAAGCATGTTGACCACGTTGATAGAAATGACTACATTTTAGGGTTTAAAGGGGCATAAGGTGATTAATTGGATTTTGGAAATGAAAGAGAGGTAGATATCATTGATCTGTCTCACTGGAGGAACAGAGTTAATGATACCATTCCCTGGGGATGAAAAGAACATGGGATTAATTTTATAACTGCTAGTTTCTGGTAACCAAAGGATATTAACTTGGAGATGTCCACAAGGCTGGAAATACACACACACACACACACATGCAGCTTAGAAAAGAAGAATGAGTTGGAGATAGAGGTTTTGGAGTCATCAGTAAATGAGCAGTGGGTGAAAAGGTAGGTATATACAATGTCATCTAGGAGAGACTGTAGAGAGGGGACAGTGAAGATTATGAACATTCAAGGATGGGTGCAGAACTTCCAGAAGGGTTCTGTGAGGATCTTGGTGGACCCATTCCCCTATGAAATACCATTTTATTGGTGACAATTACATACATACATACATACACACACACACACACACACACACACACACACACACACACACATACATTTAAAGTCCCAAGAAGTTGCCATAAGGGCACACAGCAAGTGAATAAAGATTTGTTCAAGAAAATCTATTAAATCTCTATAAAAATCATGAGAATCTGTGGCATTTGAGCTATGCCATCTCCCCCAGCTCCATGTGACAAGCTCTACTCCAGATATGGATGTGCCCAAGAAGATGGGGGCTCCCAATCCCCCCAGCTGCTAGTCTAGGGCTATGCCTTCACTCCAGGACAAGGCCATCAGTGTTTCTGTTTCCCCGCAGCAGAAGTGCTGTTGCAGAAGTGATATTCCAAGCAAGCTTGGGCTAGAGGACAAACTCCCAATTACAGAATGATGTCTTACCCTTAGGCATGACATGCCAAGAATAGTGGAATCCCACTCTTCTCTGCCTCAGCACCTTTGTATGGCAAAGTTTCTACATGGAGACAGGCAAGCTGAAATAACCAGGGACTACCTTCTCTCCCTCAGTGTCCAGTGAGCTGTTACTGCAGGAGAAGTGGCCTCCTATAACCACCCTCTGTTCCAGTACAGTTGTCTGGAGTTTCTGCCTAGTTGAAGAGGCAAGTCATGAGAACTAAGCACAGAAGCTTTGCTTGTAGGGACTGAATTTATTTGGGAAAGAGCTTAGAAAAATTCATGCCTAAGAGCATTTTTGAAACAATGGGAATCTTAATGGTGAGTAATTAAGAAGGACCTGGTAGTTCCAGCTTACTAGTTTAAACAAGGGAACAATACTATAAAACAACTAAACTAACATACATCTAAAGACCACTCCACCAACAACAGCAAAATATTCATTCTGTCAAGTAGAGGGAACATTTTCCAAAACAGACCATAATGCTAGGCTATAAACATGCCTCAACAGACTTTAAAAATTGAAATTATACAAATTATGTTCTCTAACAAAAATGGAATTAAATCAGAAATCAACAATAGAGAGAAATGTGGGAAACTCATGAATATGTGGAAACTAGGCAATACATCCTTAAATAACCAATGGATCAAAGAAAAAAGTCACAATGGAAATTAGAAAAAAACTTTGAGATGGATATAATCAAAACACCAAAACTTGAGATTCAGCTAAAGCAGAGAGCTTAAAGGACAATTCATAATTATAAGTTTCTATAAAAAGAAGACCAAAGTAAACACAAAGCAAGCAAAAAAGAAGGTGATATACGGGGTGCCTGGCTGGCTCAGTTGCTAGAGCATGTGACTCCATCTCAGGCTTGTAAGTTCGAGCCCAACACTGTGTAGAAACTACTTTTAAAAAAAGAAGGCAATATAAAAGAATAGAATGAAAAATGAAAAATTATAAAAACAATAGAAAAAGTTGGCTCTTTAAAATGATCAATAATCTGGGGCAACTGGGTTGCTCAGTCAAGTTGAGTGATTCACGGTTTTTGGCTCAGGTCGTGATCTTGACCATGAGATCAAGCTCCACATTGGGCTCCACACTCAGTGCAGTCTGCCTGAGATTCTCTGCCTCTCCCTGTCCCTCTGCCCCTCCCCATGCTTGCTCTCTATATCTCTCTCTCAAACAAATAAAATCTTTAAAAGTAAAATGATCAATCTTCTTTGTTTCTTAAATTCCACATGTGAATGAAATCATATCATATATGTCTTTCTCTGACTTATTTCACTTAGCATAATACTCTTTAGCTCCTACCATGCCATTGCAAATGGCAAGATTTTATTTTTTATGGCCAAGTAATATTCCATCATGTATATATACCACATCTTCTCTATCCATTCATCAGTTAAGACACTTGGGTTGTTTCATAATTTGGCTGTTGTACATAATGCTCCTATAAATATCAGGGTGCATGTATCCTTTTGAATTAGTGTTTTTGTATTCTTTAGGTAAATACCTAGTAGTGCAATTGCTGGATCATAGGGTAATTCTTTTTTTGTTTGTTTGGGATAATTCTATTTTTAAAGATTATTTATTTATTTATTCATGAGAGACACAGAGACAGAGAGGCAGAGACACAGGCAGAGAGAGAAGCAGGCTCCATGCAGGAAGCCCTATGTGGGACTCGATCCCACGACTCCAGGATCACATCCAGAGCCAAAGGCAGATGCTCAACCGTTGAGCCACCCAGGTGTCCCTCTATTTTTGTTTTTGAGGAACCTCCATGCTGTTTTCCAGAGTGACTTCCTGGTTCGCATTCCCACCAACCATGCAAGAGAGTTCCCCTTTCTCCACATCCTTGCCAAAACCTGTTTTTTCTTATGTTATTTTAGTCATTCTGACAGCTTCCATCTTTGCTTTGCTTTTTAAAGGTTACTTTGGCTATTTGAGATCTTGTGGTTCCATATAAAATTTAGGATGGTTTGTTCTAGCTCTGTGAAAAGTGCTGTTGGCATATTAATAGGGATTGTGCTACATGTATAAATGTCTTTGGATAGTATAGACATTTTGAAAATATTTGTCCTTCCAATCCATGAGCATGGAATGTCTTTCCAATTCATTGTGCCATCTTCAATTTCTTTCATAAGTGTTTTATACTTCTCAGGGTACAGGTCTTCCACCTCTTTGGTTAGGTTTATTCCTAGGTGTCTTACGTGGTTTTTTCGTGCAATTGAAAATGCGAATGATTCCTTCATTTCTCTTTCTGCTGCTTCATTATTGGCGTATAGAAATGCAACAGATTTCTGTACATTGGCTTTGTATCCTTCAGCTTTGCTGAATTCATGTTATGAGTTCTAGCAATATTTTGGTGTAGTCTTTGGGGTTTTCTATATATATAATTGTGTCATAGGCAAAGAGTGAAAGTATTACTTCTTCTTTTCTGATTTGGATGCCTTTTATTTCTTTTTGTTGTCTGATAGGACTTCCAGTACCATGTTAAATAACAGTGATGAGAGTGGACACTCCTGTCTTATTCCTGACCATAAAGAAAAGCTTTCAGTTTGTCCTCATTGAGGATGATATTACCTGTGAGTTTTTCATATATGGCCTTTATTATGTTGAGGTATGTTCCCTATGAACCTACTTTGTTTGGGGTTTTTATCATAAATGGATGTTGTACTTTGTCAAATGCTTTTTCTGCATCTATTGAAATGATCATACAGGGGAAAAAGAAAAAAGAGAGACAAATTAATGAACAGATTTTTAACTATACAGAACAAACTCATGATTACCAGAGGGGATGTGGGTGTGAGGATGGGTTAAATAGGTGATGAAGATTAAGGAGTACACTAGTGATGAGCACTGAGTGTTATAGAGAAGTGTTGAGTCACTATACTGTGCACCTGAAACTGATATTATACTGTGTGTTAACTAACTGGAATTTAAATAAAAACTTTTTTAAAAGATTTTATTTATTTATTTATTGATGAGAGACACAGACACACACACACACAGAGGGGGTGGGGGGCAAAGACACAGAGAGGGAGAAGCAGGCTCCATGCAGGGTCCTGATGTGGGACTCAATCTCGGATCCCTGGGATCACACCCTGGGCTGAAGGCAGCATTAAACCGCTGAGCCACCTGGGCTGCCCCTAAATAAAAACTTTAAAAAATATATATTTTAGTTCTTTATTCATGAGAGACACAGAAAGAGAGGCAGAGACATAAGCAGTGGGAGAAGCATGATCCCTGCAGGGACCAGATGCAGGACTCAATCCTGTGATCCCAGGATCACACCCCAAGCCAAAGGCAGATGCTCAACCACTGAGCCACCCAGGCATCCCTAAATAAAAACTTTTAAGCGGGGTCAGTGAAGGATCTCAAGATGGCTGGGTGAAAATGTGCTCTAAAAACCATTGACTGGGTAGCATTTAGAGAGCTCACACCCCAAAACCAAAAGGGCATTGTGAACTCTCTGAAATCCTGGAATGACAAGCTTACCTCCAGGTTGACTACTCTTCCTGAGAAACCATCTGCTATCAACTGGGCTTACTACAAGGCCATGTGGCAAAGCCTGGCTTGGTAGATGACTTTGAGAAGCAGTTTAATGCCCTGAAGTTTTTCTGTGCTGGAGGATAAATACGCTATCCCAGTGGATGATGAGGAAAAAGATGTGACAAGCTCTGCCGAGTTTTTGTTTCTCTCAAAGGCCAGGATTGAAGAATATGAAAAAGAGCTGGAGAAGATGAAGAAAATAATTCCATTTGATCAGATGACAATTGAGGACGTGAATAAAGTCTTCCCAGAAACCAAATTAGACAAGAAGTATCCCTATTGGCTTCAAAGCCAATTGAAAATTTATAAACTTGAGTTGGGTAGAAAGTTCTAGCCCTCATACTATAAATGCTAGACATTAAAAATAATGATATGGTGAAAAAAAAACTTAAAAAATTAAATGAAATACAATCTGTACTGTATCCAGAATATTAGTGAACATTTACAAGTCAATAATAATTAAATAATTAAGTAAATTTTAAAAATGGGGAAACGATTTGAAAAGGCAATTCTCCAAGAA
>NW_023331861.1:0-32461 GCF_011100685.1 Canis lupus familiaris | reverse complement strand
AGAGTCACCGGTCAGGAGGGCCCAGTTGAGGACCAGAGTCCCCAGATCTGGTTGAGGCCTAGAGGGGTACCAGAATCACCTGGTCCAGGTGACATCCAGATGGGGATCAGAGTCACCAGGTCAGAGTGAGGCCCAGAGATTTCCAGAGTCATCATGTCCAGGTGAGGCTCAGTGTGGAACAGAGTCACCGGTACCAACGATGCCCAGGTGAGGACCGAGTCACCAGGTCTGGTGAGCTGCAGATAGAATCAGAGTCACCAGTTCCAGTGAGGCCAAGAAGAGTCCACAGCAATCAGGTCCAGGTGGGGAACAAATCACCAGGACTGGTGGCCCAGATGGGGACCAGATTCCCCAGGTCCAAGTGAGTCCAGGTGGTGACCAGAGTTCCCATCTGGGAGGACCAGTAAGGAACAAGATTCACCAGGTCCAAGAGGCCCACGTGGGGAACTGAGTCACCATGTCAGGGTGAGCCCAGGTGGCAACCACTCACCAGGTCCAGGTGAGGCCAACCTGCAGGCCAGAGTCACCAGATCCAGGTGAGGCCCTAGTGGGGACCGGAGTCACCAGGTAAATGTGAGTCTACAAGAACACCACAGTCACAAGTCCAGGTGGTTCATCTGGGAACGAGAGTCACCAGGTCCAGGTGAGAAAGTGGGGACCACAGTCACCAGGTCCAGATTGAGGCCTAGGTGGGGGACCAGAGTCATCAGGACCAGTTGAGGCCAAAGTGTGGAGCAAAGTTATCATGTCCAGGTGAGGCCCAGGTGGGGAACACAGTAACCATGTCCCATTGATGCCAGGTGGGAAAAGAGTCACAAGGTCCAGACGAGGTCTAAGTGAGGAGTAGATTCACCAGGTCCTGTTCAGGCCCAGCTGAAGACCAGAGTCCCAAGCTCCGGGTGAGTCCCTGAGGGGGACCAGAGTCACCCGGTTCTGGTGATGTCCAGGTGGGAACCAGAGTCAGCAAGTCAGGAAGAGGCCCAAAGGGGGAAGAGAATCACTAGGTCCAGGTGAGGCCACGATGTGGAACTGAGAAACCAGGTTCCATGATGACCATATGAGAACCTGAGTCACCAGGTCCAGGGTGAGGTCCCTGTGGGAACCAGTCACCTCGTCCAGGTGAGGCCCAGTGGGACCACAGTCTCCAGGTCCAGGTGAGGCCCAGTTATATAAGAGAGTATCCAGGTCCCAATGATGCGCAGGTAAGGACCTAGAGTCAACAGGTCCAGGAGAGGTCCAAATATGGATCAGAGTCATTGTGTTCCAGGTGAGAGGCCAGATGGAGACCACAGGAACCAGGTCCAGGAGAACCCCATATGGGAACCAGAGCCACCAGATCCAGGTGAGTGTCCAGGTGTGACCACAGTGACAAGGTCCAGGTGAGGTGCAGGTGGCAACAGGATTCAACCAAGTCCAGGTGAAGCCCAGGTGGCGACAAGTCACCACATCCAGGTGCAGACCAGCTTAGGACCAGAATCACCAGGCCCAAGTGAACCCCAAGGGGTGACCAGAGTCACCAGGTAAGGGTGAGGCCCAGAGGGGGAACCAGAGTAACCATTTAGTTTGAGGCCCAGAATGGGACCAGAGGTCACTGGTCAAAGTGAGGCTCATATGGGGTATAGAGTATCCAGATCCCAGTGATGCCTGGGTGAGGACCAGAGTCACTAGGGCCATGCAGGCCCAGATGGGGAACAGAATCACTAGGTCCTGGTGAGGCATAGAAACACCCCAGTGAGCCCCTTGTGGGAACCTCTATCCAGCTGAGTCGCAGGTCCATGTGAGGGCCACGTGAGGACCAGATTCATCAGGTCGAATTGAGGCATAGCTGGGGACAAGAGTCACCAGGTCTGGGTGCGGCCTACGTGGGGCAAGATTCAGCAGTTCTGAGTTAGGTCAAAATGGGGACGAGAGACACCATGTCCAGGTGAGGCCAAACTGAGGACCAGAGTCACCAGATCCAGGTGAGGTCCATGTTGGAAAGAGAGTCACCAGGTCCAGGAGAAGTCCAGGTGTGGACCAGAGTCACCAGATCAGGTGAAGCCCAGTTGGGGACCAGAGTCACTAGGTCCTGTTGAGGCCCAGGTGAGGACCAGAGTTACCAGGTACACGTGAGGCCTCGGTGGGGATCAGAGGCAACAGGTCCATGTGAGGCCGGCTTGGGGACCATGGTCAAAAGGTCTACTTGAGGCCCAGTAGTGGAACATAGTAAACAGGTCCAGGTGAGTCCTCCGTGGTGAAAAGTGTCACCATGTCCAGATGAGGCCCTGGTGGGGACCAGGATCACCAGGTACAGGGGAGGACCTTGAAATAACCAGAGTCAACAGTTCGAGGTCAGGCGCAGGTGGCAACAAGTGTCAGGAGGTCCAAGTCAGGCCAAAGTGGGTTTCACAGTCACTAGGGAACGGTGAGACCCAGAGGGGGACCAGAGTCATGTGGTCCAGGTGAGGTCCAGGTGTGGAACACAGTCACCGGGTCCGATTTTGCCCAGGTGAGGACCATGGACAACAGGGCCAGGTGAGGCCCAGGTGGGGACCGGAGTCCCCAAATCCAGGTGAAGCCCAGGTTGGGACCACAGTCACCAGATCCAGGTTAGTCTCAGGTGCAGACCAGAATCACCAGGTCCAGGTGAGGCGGAGGTGGCAACCACACACACCAGGTCCCGGTGAGTCCTTGGTGGGGACCAGAGTCACGAGGTACATGAGAAGCTAGAAACACTGCAGCCACCAGGTCCACATGATGTCCATGTGGGAACGAGAATCACCAGTTACAAATGAGGACCAGGGGGGGATCCGACTCACCATGTCCAGGTGAGACCCAGGTGGGAACCAGTGTCACCATGTCCAGGTGTGGCCGAGGTGAAGACCAGAGTTAATAGGTTCCGGCTGGGTCACTGTTAGTGAACAGTGTAACCATATCCTAATGCTACCCAGGTGGGTATGAGAGACACCAGGTCCAGGTGAGGCCCAGGTGGGACCAGAGACATGAGGTCCGGGTGAAGTCCCGATGGGAACCACAGTCACCAGGTCAGGTGAAGCCATGCTTAGGATCAGAGTCACCAGCTCCAGGTGAGGCCAAGAAGGAGTCCACAGCAATCAGGTCCAGGTGGGGTGACTTAGTCACCAGGATTAGATGAGGACCAGATGGGGACCAGATTAACCAGGTTCAGGTGATTCCCAGGTGGTGACCCGATTTAGGAGTTTCGGGTGAGGATCAGGTAAGGACCAGATTCACCAGGTCCAAGTGAGGCCCAGGTGGGGACCTGTGTCACCAGGCATGGGGGAGGCCAAGGTGACAACGCCACTCACCAGGTCCAGGTGAGCCCAAGCTGCAGGCCATGCAGAGGAACCATGTCCCGATGATGCCCAGGTAGCAACTAGAGTTACCGGTTCCAGGTGAAGCCAAACTGCAGGCATGTGTGGAACCATGTCCCGATGATGCCCAGGTAGGGACCAGAGTTACCAGGTCCAGGTGAGGCCAACCTGCAGGTCATGCAGTGGAACCATGTCCCGATGATGCCCAGGTAGTGACCAGAGTCACCAGGTGCAAATGAGGCCCAGATGGAGCATATTCACTAGGTCCAGGTGAGGCCCAGTTGAGAACCAGAGTCACCAGATCTGGTTGAGGCCTAGAGGGGTACCAGAATCACCTGGTCCAGGTGACATCCAGATGGGGACCAGAATCACCAGGTCAGGGTGAGGCCCAGAGGGGTTGCAGAGTCATCATGTCCAGGTGAGGCTCTGGTGTGGAACAGAGTCACCAGGTACCAATGATGCCAGGTGAGGACCAGAGTCACCAGGTCTGGGTGACGCGCAGATATGATCAGAGTCACCAGTTCCCAGTGAGGCCAAGAAAGAGTCCACAGCAATCAGATCAAGGTGGGGAACAAAGTCACGAGGACTGGGTGAGGCCCAGATGGGGACCAGATTCACAGGTCCAGATGAGGCCCAGTTGGGGACTAGAGTCCCCGAGTCTGGGAGAGGACCTGGTAACGACCAGATTAACAGGTCCAAGAGGCCCACGTGTGGAACTGAGTCACCAGGTATGGGGTGGCAACCCCACTCACCAGGTCCAGGTGAGGACAACCTTCAGGCCAGAGTCACCAGATCCAGGTGAGGCCCTAGTGGGGACCGGAGTCACCAGGTAAATGTGCGTCTACAAGAACACCACAGTCACCAGGTCCAGGTGTGGTTCATGTGGGAACGAGAGACACCAGATCCAGGTGAGAAAGAGGTGGGGACCACAGTCACCAGGTCCAGATTGAGGCCTAGTTGGGGGAACCAGCGTCATCAGGACCAGTTGAGGCCAAAGTATGGAGCAAAGTTATCATGTCCAGGTGAGGCCCAGGTGGGGAACAGAGTAACCATGTCCCATTGATGCCAGGTGGGAAAATTGTCACAAGGTCCCGGTGAGGCGCGGGTGGCAACAGGATTCACCAAGTCCATGTGAGGCCCAGGTGGCGACCAGTCACCAGATACATGTGCGGACCAGCTAAGGACCAGATTCACCAGACCCAAGTGAAGCCCAAGGGGTGACCAGATTTACCAGGTAAGGGTGAGGCCCAGAAGGGGAAGCAGAGTAACCAGTTTAGTTTGAGGCTCAGAATGGGACCAGTGGTCCGTGGTCAAAGTGAGGCCCAGTTGTGGAATAGAGTATCCAGGTCCCAATGTTGCCTGGGTCAGGAACAGAGTCACTAGGGCCATGCAGGCCCAGATGGGGAACAGAATCACTAGGTCCTGGTGAGGCATAGAAAAAGACCACAGTCACCAGTATCAGGTGAGTCCCTTATGGGAACCAGAGCCACTCTATCCAGCTGAGTCCCAGGTCCATGTGAAGCCCACGTGAGGACCAGATTCACCAGGTCGAATTGAGGCATAGCTGGGGACAAGAGTCACCAGGTCTGTGTGCGGCCTAGGTGGGGAAAGATTCAGCAGTTCTGAGTTAGGTCAAAGTGGGGACGAGAGACACCAGGTCCAGGTGAGGCCAAACTGAGGACCAGAGTCACCAGATCCAGGTGAGGTCCATGTTGGAAAGAGAGTCACCAGGTCCAGGAGAGGTCCAGGTGGGAACCAGAGTCACTAGATGCAGGTGAAGTCCAGGTGGGGACCAGAGTCCCCAGATCGAGGTGAAGCCCAGGTGGGGACCAGAGTCACTAGGTGCAGATGAGGCCCAGGTGAGGACCAGAGTTACCAGGTACACGTGAGGATCCGGTGAGGATCAGGGGAAACAGGTCCATGTGAGGACGGCTTGGGGACCATGATCAACAGGACCACTTGAGACCCAGATGTGGAACACAGTAAGCAGGTCCAGGTGAGTCCCCCGTGGTTACAAGGGTCACCAGTATAGGTGAGGCCAGGTGGGACCAGGATCACCAGGTACAGGGGAGGCCCTTGAAAGAACCAGAGTCAACAGTTCGAGTTCAGGCGCAGGTGGCAAGCAGGGTCACCAGGTCCAAGTCAAGCCAAAGTGGAATTCACAGTCACTAGGGCACGGTGAGACCCAGAGGGGGAGCATAGTCACATGGTCCAGGTGAAGTCCAGTTGTGGAACACAGTCACCAGGTCCCAATTTTGCCCAGTTGAGGACCATGGTCAACAGGGCCAGGTGAGGCCGAGGTGGGGACCGGAGTCCCGAAATCCAGGTGAAGCCCAGGTGGGGACCACAGTCACAAGATCCAGGGTAGTGTCAGGTGCAGAGCAGAATCACCAGGTCCAGGTGTGATGCAGGTGGCAACCAAACTCACCAGGTTCCGGTGAGGCACTGGTGGGGACCCGAGTCACGAGGTACATGAGAAGCTAGAAACACATGGGATCCCTGGGTGGCGCAGCGGTTTGGCGCCTGCCTTTGGCCCAGGGCGCGATCCTGGAGACGGGGGATCGAATCCCACCTCGGGCTCCCGGTGCATGGAGCCTGCTTCTCCCTCTGCCTGTGTCTCTGCCTCTCTCTCTCTCTGTGACTATCATAAATAAATAAAATTAAAAAAAAGATGCTAGAAACACTGCGGCAAACAGGTCCAAATGATCTCCATGTGGGAAAGAGAATCACCAGTTACAGGTGAGGACCAGGTGGGGATCCGACTCACCATGTCCAGGTGAGACCCACGTGGTAATAAGTGTCACCATGACCAGGTGTGGCCCAGGTGAAGACCAGAGTTAATAGGTCCGGCTGTGTCACTGTTAGTGAACAGTGTAACCATATCCTGATGCTACCCAGGTGGGTGGCAGAGACACCAGATCCTGGTGAGGCCTAAGTGGGACCAGAGACATGAGGTCCAGGTGAGGTCCCGATGGGAACCACAGTCACCAGGTCAGGTGAGGCCATGCTTAGGATCAGAGTCACCAGTTACAGGTGAGGCCCAGGTGGAGTCAGACTCACCTGGAACAGAAGAGGCCAAAGTCAGGACCAGAGTTACCAGGATCAGGTCACTCCAAGTGGGAAGAGAGTAACCATGTCCCGATGATGCCAAGGTAGAACCAGAGTCACCAGGCCCAGATGTGGCGCAGGTGGGGAGCATGTTCACTAGGTCCCGTTGAGGCCCAGTTGAGGACCAGAGTCACCAGGTATAGGTGAGGCCTAGAGGGGTACCAGATTTACCTGGTCTGGTGACAACCAGATGGGGTCCAGAGTCCCCAAGTCAGGCTGAGGCCCAGAGGGGATCCAGAGTCAACATATCCAGGTGAGGCTCAGGTGTGGAACAGAGTATCCAGGTCATAATGGTCCACAGGTGAGGACCAGAGTCACCAGATCTGGGTGAGGCCCAGTTAGCATCAGAGTCAGCAGTTCCAGGTTAGCCAAGAAGGAGTCCACAGCAATCAGGTGCAGGTGGGGAAGAAAGTCAACAGGACTGGGTGAGGCCCAGATGGGGACCAGATTCACCAGGCCCAGGTGATTCCCATGTGGTGACCAGAGTTACCAGTTCAGGGTGACCACCAGGTAAGGACCAGATTCACCAGGTCCAAGTGAGGCCCACGTGGGGACCTGTGTCACTAGGCAAGGGTGAGGCCCAGGTGACAAACCCACTCACCAGTTCCAGGTGAGGCCAACCTGCAGGACATGCAGAGGAAACAGGTCCCAAAGATGCTCAGGTAGGCACGAGAGTTACCAGGTCCAGATGAGGCCAACTTACAGGCCATGCAGTGGAACCATGTCCCGATAATGCAGGTAGGGACCAGAGTTACCAGGTCCAGGTGAGGCCAACCTGCAGGTCATGCAGTGGAACCATGTCCCGATGATGCCCAGGTAGGGACCAGAGTCACCAGGTCCAAATGAGGCCCAGACGGAGCATATTCACTAGGTACAGGTGAGGCCCATTTGAGGACCAGAGTCACCATATATGGTTGAGGCCTAGACGGGTACCAGAATCCCCTGGTCCAGGTGACATCCAGATGGGGACCAGAGTCACCAGGTCAGGGTGAGTCCCAGAGAGGTTCCAGAGTCATCATGTCCAAGTGAGGCTCAGGTGTAGAACAGAGTCACCATGTACCAATGATGCCCAGGTGAGGACCAGAGTCACCAGGTCTGGGTGACGAGCAGATAGGATCAGAGTCACCAGTTCCAGGTGAGGCCAAGAAAGAGTCCACAGCAATCAGTTCCCGGTGGGGAACAAAGCCACCAGGACTAGGTGAGGCCCAGATGGGGACCAGATTCACCAGGTCCAGGTGAGGCCTAGGTGGTGACCAGAGTCCCCGGGTCTGGGAGAGGACCAGGTAAGGACCAGATTCACCAGATCAAGAGGCCCACGTGACGATAGAGTCACCAGGTATGGGTGAGGTCCTGGTGGCAAACCCACTCACCAGGTCCAGGTGAGGCCATCATGCAGGCCAGAGCACCAGATCCAGGTGAGTCCCTAGTGGGGACCGGCGTCACCAGGTAAATGTGAGGTCTACAAAAACACCACAGTACCAGGTCCAGGTGTGGTTCATGTGGGAAAGAGAGTCACCAGGTCCAGGTGAGACCCAGGTGGGGACCACAGTCACCAAGTCCAGATTGAGGCCTAGGTGGGGGAACCAGAGTCATCAGGACCAGTTGAGGCCAAAGTATGGAGCAAAGTTATCATGTCCAGGTGAGGCCCAGGTGGGAAACAGAGTAACCATGTCCCATTGATGCCAAGTGGGAAAAGAGTCACAATGTCCAGACGAAGCCTAAGTGAGGAGTAGATTCACCAGGTCCTGTTTTGGCCCAGTTGAGGACCAGTGTCCCCAGCTCCGCGTGAGTCCCAGAGGGGGACCAGAGTCACCGGTTCTGGTGATATCCAGATGGGGACCAGAGTCACCACGTCAGGGTGAGGCCCAGAGGGGCGAGAGTCACTAGGTCAAGGTGAGGACCCGATGTGGAACTGAGAAACCAGGTCCCAATATGCCCATATGAGGACCTGAGTCACCAGGTCCAGGTGAGGTCCCTGTGGGAACCAGTCACCTCGTCCAGGTGAGACCCAGGTGGGACCACACTCACCAGGCCAAGTTATATAAGAGAGTATCCAGGTCCCAATGATACCCAGGTTAGGACCAGAGTCAACAGGTCCAGGAGAGGCCCAAATATGGATCAGAGTCATTGTGTTCCAGGTGAGGCCCGAAGGAGACCACAGGAACCAGGTCCAGGAGAGCCCCAAATGGGAACCAGAGCCACCAGATCCAGGTGAGGTCCAGGTGGGACCACAGTCACAAGGTCCAGGGGAGGCGCAGGTGGCAACAGGTTTCACCAAGTCCAGGTGAGGCCCAGTTGGCGATCAGTCACCAGATCCAGGTGCGGACCAGCTAAGGACCAGATTCACCAGGCCCAAGTGAAGCCCAAGGGGTGTCCAGAGTCACCAGGTATGGGTGAGGCCCAGAGGGGGAACCAGAGTAACCAGTTTAGTTTGAGACCCAGAATGGGACCAGAGGTCACTGGTCAAAATGAGTCCCAGGTGTGGAGTAGAGCATCCAGGTCCCAAAGACACCTGGGTGAGGACTAGAGTCACTAGGGCCATGCAGGCCCAGATGGGGAACAGAATCACTAGGTCCTTTTGAGGCATTGAATAAGACCACACTCAGCAGTATCACGTGAGACCCTTGTGGGAACCAGAGCCACTCTATCCAGCTGAGTCCCAGGTCCATGTGAGGCCCACGTGAGGACCAGATTCATCAGGTCGAATTGAGGCAACGCTGGGGACAAGAGTCACCAGGTCTGGTTGCGGCCTAGGTGGGGCAAGATTCAGCAGGTCTGAGTTAGGTCAAAGTGGGGACGAGAGACACCAGGTCCAGGTGAGGCCAAACTGAGGACCAGATCTGAGGATCACCAGATCCAGGCGAGGTCCATGTTGGAAAGAGAGTCACCAGGTCAAGGAGCGGTCCAGGTGGGGACCAGAGTCACCAGATCCAGGTGAAGTCCAGGTGGGGACCAGAGTCACCAGATCCAGGTGAAGCACAGGTGGGGACCAGAGTCACTAGGTCCAGATGAGGCCCAGGTGAGGACCAGTGTTACCAGGTACACGTGAGGCACCAGTGGGGATCAGAGGCAACAGGTCCATGTGAGGCCGGTTTGGGGACCATGGTCAACAGGTCTATTTGAGGTCCAGGTGTGGAACACAATAACCAGGTCCAGGTGAGTCCCCCGTGGTGACAAGAGTCACCACGTCCAGGTGAGGTCCAGGTGGGGACCAGGATCACCAGGTACAGGGGAGGCCCTTAAAAGAACCAGAGTCTACAGTTCGAGGTCAGGCACGGGTGGCAACCAGGGTCAGCAGATCCAAGTCAGGCCAAAGTGGGGTTCCCAGCACTAGGGCACGGTGAGACCCAGAGGGGGACCAGAGTCACCTGGTCCAGGTGAGGTCCAGTTGTGGTACACAGTCACCGGGTCCCAATTTTGCCCAGTTGAGGACCACGGACAACTGAGCCAGGAGAGGCCCAGATGGGGACCGGAGCCCCAAATCCAGGTGAAGCCCAGGTGGGGACCACAGTCACTAGATCCAGGGTAGTCTCGGTTACAGACCAGAATCACCACGTCCAGGTCAGGTGCAGGTGGAAACCACACTCACCAGGTCCCGGTGAGGCCCTGGTGGGGGCCAGAGCCACGAGGTACATGAGAAGCTAGAAACACTGCAGCCACCAGATCCACATGATGTCCATGTGGGAACGAGAATCACCAGTTACAGGGGAGGACCATTGGGGACCCGACTCACCATGTCCAGGTGAGACCCAGGTGGGAACCAGTGTCACCATGTCCAGTGTGGCCCAGGTGAATACCAGAGTTAATCGGTCTGGCTGCGTCATTGTTAGTGAACAGTGTAACCATATCCTGATGCTACCAAGGAGGGTACCAGAGACACCAGGTCCTGGTGAGGCTCAGGTGGGACCGGAGACATGAGGTCCAGGTGAGGTCCCGATGGGAACCACAGTCACCAGGTCAGGTGAGGCCATGCTTAGGATCAGAGTCACCAGTTACAGGTTAGGCCCAGGTGGAGCCAGAGTCACCTGGTAAAGAAGAGGCCAAAGTCAGGAGCAGAGTTACCAGGATCAGGTCACTCCCACTGGGGAATAGAGTAACCATGTCCCAATGATGCCCAGGGAGAACCAGAGTCACCAGGTCCAGATGAGGCGCAGGTGGGGAGCATGTTCACTAGGTCCTGGTGAGGCCCAGTTGAGGATCAGAGTCACCAGGTCAAGTTGAGGCCTAGAGGGGAACCAGGTTAACCTGGTCTAGGTGATATCCAGAAGGGGACCAGCGTCACCATGTCAGGGTGAGGCCCAGAGGGGATCCAGAGTCATCATGTCCAGGTGAGTCTTAGGTGTGGAGCAGAGTATCCAGGTCATAATGGTACACAGGTGAGGACCAGAGTGACCAGATCTGGGTGACGCGCAGATAGGATCAGAGTCACAAATCCAGGTGGGGCCAACAAAGAGTCCACAGAAATCATGTCCAGGTGGGGAACAAAGTCACCAGGACTGGGTGAGGCCCAGATGGGGACCAGATTCACCAGGTCCAGGTGAGGCCCAGGTGTTGAGCAGAGTCCCTGGGTCTGGGAGAGGACCAGGTAAGGACCAGGTTCACCTGGTTCAAGAGACCCACGTGGGGAATTATTCACCAGTTATGGGTTAGGCCCAGGTGGCAACCCCACTTACCAGGTCCAGGTGACGCCAACCTGCAGGCCAGAGTCACCAGGTCCAGGTGAGACCCAGGTGGGGACCACAGTCACCAGGTGCAGTTTGTGGCTTACGTGGGGGGACCAGAGTCATCAGGACCATTTGAGGCCAAAGTGTGCAGCAAATTTATCATGTCCAAGTGAGGCCCAGGTGGGGAACAGAGTAACCATGTCCCATTGATGCCAGGTGGAAAAAGAGTCACATGGTCCAGATGAGGCCTAAGTGAGGAGTAGATTCACCAGGTCCTTTTGAGGCCCAGTTGAGGACCAGTGTCACCAGCTCCGGGTGAGTCCCAGAGGGGGAACAGAGTCACCCGGTTCTGGTGATATCCAGGTGGGGACCAGAGTCACCACGTCAGGGTGAGGCCCAGACGGGGACGAGAATCACTAGGTCCAGGTGAAGCCCCGATGTGGAACTGAGAAACCAGGTCCCATGATGCCCATTTGAGGACCTGAGTCACCAGATCCAGGTGAGGTCCCTGTGGGAACCAGTGACCTCATCCAGGTGAGGCCCAGGTGGGACCACAGTCAGCAGGTCCAGGTGAGGCCCAGGTATATAAGAGAGTATCCAGCTCCCAATGATGCCCAGGTAAGGACGAGAGTCAACAGGTCCATGAGAGGCCCAAATATGGATCAGAGTCATTGTGTTCCAGGTGAGGCCAGATGGAGACCACAGGAACCAGGTCCAGGAAAGCCCCATATGGGAACCGGAGACACCAGATCGAGGTGAGGTCCACGTGGGACCACAGATACAAGGTCCAGGTGAGGCGCTGTTGGCACCAGGGTTCACCTAGTCCAGGTGAGGCCCAGGTGGCGACCAGTCACCAGATCCAGGTGAGGACCAGCTAAGTACCAGATTCACCAGGCCCATGTGAAGCCCAAGGGGTGACCAGAGTCACCAGGTAAGGGTGAGGCCCAGAGGGGGAACCAGAGTAACCAGTTTAGTTTGCGGCCCAGAATGCGCCAAAGGTCCCTATTCAAAGTGAGGCCCAGGTGTGGAATAGAGTATCCAGGTCCCAATGGTTCCTGGGTGAGGACTAGAGTCACTAGGGCCATGCAGGCCCAGATGGGGAACAGAATCACTAGGTCCTGGTGAGGCATAGAATAAGACCACACTCAGTAGTATCAGGTGAGCCCCTTGTGGGAACCAGAGCCACTCAACCAGCTGAGTCCCAGGTCCATGTGAGGCCCACGTGAGGACCAGATTCATCAGGTCGAATTGAGGCATAGCTGGGGACAAGAGTCACCAGGTCTGGGTGCGGCCTATGTGGGGCAAGATTCAGCAGTTCTGATATAGGTCAAAGTGGGGCCGAGAGACACCAGGTCCAGGTGAGGCCAAACTGAGGACCAGAGTCACCAGATCCAGGTGAGGTCCAGGTGGGGACCAGAGTCACTAGGTCCAGATGAGACACAGGTGGGGACCAGAGTTACCAGTTACACGTGAGGCCCAGCTGGGGATCAGAGACAACAGGTCCATGTGAGGCCGGGTTGGGGACCATGGTCAACAGGACTACTTGAGGCCCAGGTGTGGAACACAGTAAGCAGGTCCAGGTGAGGCCCCGGTGTTGGCAAGAGTCACCACGTCCAGGTGAGTCCCAGGTGGGCACCAGGATCAACATGTACAGGGGAGGCACTTGAAAGAACCACAGTCAACAGTTCGAAATCAGACACAGGTGGCAACCAGGGTCAGAAGGTTCAAGTCAGGACAAAGTGGGGTTCACAGTCACTACGGCACGGTGATACCCTGAGTGGGACCAGAGTCACCTGGTCCAGTTGAGGTCCAGTTGTGGAACACAGTCACCGGGTCGCAGTTTTGCCAGGTTGAGGACCATGGTCAACAGGGCCAGGTGAGGCCCAGATGGGGACCTGAGTCCCCAAAGCAGTGAAGCCGAGGTGGGGACCACATCACCATATCCAGGGTAGTCTCACGTGCAGACCAGAATCATCACGTCCAGGTGAGGTGCAGGTGGCAACCACACTCACCAGGTCCCGGTGAGGCCCTGGTGGGGACCAGAGTCACGAGGTACATGAGAATCTAGAAACACTGCAGCCACCAGGTCCACATGATGTACATATGGGAACGAGAATCACCAGTTACAGGTGAGGACCAGGTGGGGATCCGACTCACAATGTCCAGGTGAGACCCATGTGGGAACCAGTGTCACCATGTCCAGGTGTGGCCCAGGTGAAGACCAGAGTTAATAGGTCCGGCTGGGTCACTGATAGTGAACAGTGTAACCATATCCTGATGCTACCCAGGTGGGTACCAGAGACACCAGGTCCTGGTGAGGCCCAGGTGGGACCAGAGAAATGAGGACCAGGTGAGGTCCGATGAGAACCACAGTCACCAGGTCAGGTGAGGCCATGCTTTGGATCAGAGTCACCAGTTACTGGTGAGACCCAGGTTTGAGCCAGAGTTACCTGGTACAGAAGATGCCAACGTCAGGACCAAAGTTACCAGGATCAGGTCTGTCCCAGTGGGGAATAGAGTAACCATGACCCGTTGACGCCCAGGTATAACCAGAGTCACCAGGTCCAGATGAGGCGCAGGTGGGGAACATGTTCACTAGGTCCCGGTGAGGCCCAGTTGAGGCCCAGAGTCACCAGGACAAGTTGAGGCCTAGAGGGTTTCCAGATTCACCTGGTCTAGGTGACATCCAGACGGGGACCAGAGTCACCATGTCAGGGTGAGGCCCAGAGGGGATCCAGAGTCAGCATGTCCAGGTGAGGCTCAGGTGTGGAACAAAGTATCCAGGTCATAATGGTCCACAGGTGAGTAGCAGAGTCACCAGATCTGGGTGAGACCCAGTTAGGATCAGAGCCAACAGTTCCAGTTGAGGCCAAGAAGGAGTCCACAGCAATCAGGTCCAGGTGGGGAAGAAAGTCAATAGGACTGGGTGAGGCCCAGATGGGGACCAGAATCACCAGGTCCAAGTGAGGCCCACGTGGGGACCTGTGTCACCAGTTATTTGTGAGCCCCAGGTGGCAACCCCACTCACCAGGTCAGGCTGAGGCCAACATGCTGGCCATGCAGAGGAACCGTGTCCCGATGATGTCCAGGTAGGGACCAGAGTTACCAGGTCCAGGTGAGGCCAACCTGCAGGCCATGCAGTGGAACCATGTCCCGATGGTGCCCACGTAGGTACCAGAGGCACGAGCTCCAAATGAGGCCCAGATGGAGCATATTCACTAGGTCCAGGTGAGGCCCAGTTGAGGACCAGAGTCACCAGATCTGGTTGAGGCCTAGAGGGGTACCAGAATCCCCTGGTCCAGGTGACATACAGATGGGGACCAGAGTCACCAGGTCAGGGTGAGGCACAGAGAGGTTCGAGAGTCATCATGTCCAGCTGAGGCTCAGCTGTGGAACAGAGTCACCAGGTACCAATGATGCCAGGTGAGGACCAGAGTCACCAGATATGGGTGACGCGCAGATAGGATCAGAGTAACCAGGTCCAGGTGAGGCCAAGAAAGAGTCCACAGCAATCAGGTCCAGGTGGGGAACAAAGTCAGCAGGACTGGGTGAGGCCAGGTGGGGACCAGATTCACCAGGTCCAGGTGAGGCCCAGGTGGTGACCAGAGTCCCCGTTCTGGGAGAGGACCAGGTAAGGACCAGAATCACCAGGTCCAAGAGGCCCACGTGGGGACCTGAGTCACCAGGTATGGGTGAGGCCCAGGTGGCAACCCCAATCACCAGGTCCATGTGAGGCCAGCCTGCAGGCCAGAGTCACCAGATCCAGGTGAGGCCCGGTGGGGACGGGAGTCACAAGGTAAATGTGAGTCTACAAGAACACCACAGTCACCAGGTCCAGGTGTGGTTCATGTGGGAACAGGAGTCACCAGATCCAGCTGAGAATCAGTTGGGGACGACAAGTCACCAGGTCCAGATTGAGGCCTAGGTTGGGGGACGAGAGTCATCAGGACCAGTTGAGGCCAAAGTGTGCAGCAAAGATATGTCAAGGTGAGGACCAGGTGGGGAACAGAGTAACCATGTCCCATTGATGCCAGGTGGGAAAAGAGTCACAAGGTCCAGACGAAGCCTAAGTTTGGAGTAGATTCACCAAGTCCTGTTGAGGCCCAGCTGAGGACCAGTGTCCCCAGCTCCGGGTGTGTCACCCGGTTCTGGTGATATCCAGGTAGGGACCAGTGTCACAAGTCAGGGTGAGGCCCAGTGGGGGACGAGAATCACTAGGTCCAGGTGAGGCCCCGATGTGGAACTGTGAAACCAGGTCCCAAGATGCCCATATGAGGACCTGAGTCACCAGGTCCAGGTGAGGTCCCTGTGGGAACCAGTCACCCCGTCCAGGTGAGGCCCAGGTGGGACCACAGTCACCAGGTCCTGGTGAGGTCCAGGTATATAAGATAGTATCCAGGTCCCAATGATGCACAGGTAAGGATCAGAGTCAACAAGTCCAGGAGAGGTCCAAATATGGGTCAGAGTCATTGTGTTCCAGGTGAGACCAGATGGAGACCACAGGAACCAGGTCCAGGAGAGCCCCGTATGGGAACCAGATCTAACAGATCCAGGTGAGGTCCAGGAGGGACCACAGTCACAAGGTCCAGGTGAGGCGCGGGTGGCAACATGATTCACCAAGTCCAGGTGAGGCCCACTTGGTGACCTGTCACCAGATCCAGGTGCGGACCAGCTAGGAACCAGATTGACCAGGCCCAAGTGAAGCCCAAGGGGTGACGAGAGTCAACAGGTAAGGGTGAGGTCCCGAGGGGGAACCAGAGTAACCAGTTTAGTTTGAGGCCCAGAATGGGACCAGAGGTCCCTGGACAAAGTGAGGCCCAGGTGTGGAATAGAGTATCCAGGTCCCAATGATGCCTGGGTGAGGACCAGATTCACTAGGGCCATGAACGCCCAGATGGGGACCAGATTCACCCGGTCCAGGTGATTCCCAGGTGGTGACCACAGTTACCAGTTCTGGGTGAGGACCAGGTAGGTACCAGATTCACCAGGTCCAAATGAGGCCCACGGGGGGACCTGTGTCACCAGGTATGGGTGAGGCCCTGGTGGCAACCCCACTCACCAGGTCCAGGTGAGGCCAACCTGCAGGCCATGCAGAGGAACCGTGTCCCGATGAAGCCCAGGTAGGGATCAGAGTTACCAGGTCCAGGTGAGGCCAACCTGCAGGCCATGCAGAGGAACCGTGTCCCGATGAAGCCCAGGTAGGGACCAGAGTCACCAGCTCCATATGAGGCCCAGATCGAGTATATTCACTAGGTCCAACTGAGGCCCATTTGAGGACCAGAGTCACCAGATCTGGTTGACCCTAGAGGGGTACCAGTATCACCTGGACCAGGTGAAATCCAGATGGGGACCAGAGTCACCAGGTCAGGGTGAGGCCTAGAGAGGTTCCAGAGTCATCATGTGCAGGTGTGACTCCGGTGTGGAAGAGAGTATCCAGGTCATAATTGTCCATAGGTGAGGACCAGAGTCACCAGATCTGGGTGAGGCCCAGAAAGGAACAGAGTCACCAGTTCCAGGTGAGGTCAAGAAGGAGTCCACAGCAATCAGGTCCAGGTGGGGAACAAAGTCATCAGGACTGGGTGAAGCCCAGATGGGGACCAGATTCACCAGGTCCACGTGATTCCCAGGTGGTGACCAGATTTACCAGATTCACCAAGTCCAGGTGATTCTCAGAAGGTGACCAGAATTACCAGATACACCAGATCCAAGTTAGACCCACGTGGGGACCTGTGTCACCTAGTATGGGTGAGGCCCAAGTGGTAACCCCACTCACCAGGTCCAGGTGAGGCCATCCTGCAGGCCTTGCAGTGGAACCATGTCCTGAAGATGCCCATCTAGGGACTAGAGTTACCAGGTCCAGGTGAGGACAACTTGCAGGCAAGAGTCACCAGATCCAGGTGGGGACCAGAGTCTCCAGGTAAATGTGAGTCTACAAGAACACCACAGTCACCAGGTCCAGGTGTGGTTCCTGTGGGAACGAGAGTCACCAGGTCCAGGTGAGAACATGGTGGGGACCACAGTCACCAGGTCCAGATTGTGGCCTAGGTGGGGGGACGAGAGTCATCAGGACCATTTGAGGCCAAAGTGTGGAGAAAAGTTATCGTGTCCAGGTTAGGCCCAGGTGGGGAACAGAGTAACCGTGTCCTATTGATGCCAGGTGGGAAAAGAGTCACAAGGTCCAGATGAGGCCTAAGTGAGGAGTAGATTCTCCAGGTCCTGTTGAGGCCCAGTTGAGGCCCAGTGTCCCCAGCTCCGGGTGAGTCCCAGAGGGGGACCAGAGTCACCCGGTTCTGGTGATATCCAGGTGGGGACAAGAGTCACCACGTCATGGTGAGGCCCAGAGGGGGACGAGAGTCACTAGGACCAGATGAGGTCCCGATGTGGAACTGAGAAACCAGGTCCCATGATGCCCATATGAGGACCTGAGTCACCAGGTCCAGGTGAGTTCCCTGCGGGAACCAGTCACCCCGTCCAGGTGAGGCCCAGGTGGGACCACAGTCACCAGGTCCAGGTGAGGCCCAGGTATATAAGAGAGTATCCAGGTCCCAATGATGCCCAGGTAAGGACCAGAGACAACAGGTCCAGGAGAGGCCCAAATATGGATCAGAGTCATTGTGTTCCAGGTGAGTCCAGATGGAGACCACAGGAACCAGGTCCAGGAGAGCCCCATATGGGAACCAGAGCCACCAGATCCAGGAGAGGTTCAGGTGGGACCACAGTCACAAGGTCCAGTCACAAGGTGCAGGTGGCAACAGGATTTACCAAGTCCAGGTGAAGCCCAGGTGGCGACCAGTCACCAGATCCAGGTGAAAACCAGCTAAGGTCCAGATTCACCACCCCCAAGTGAAGCCCACGGGGTGACTAGAGTCACCAGGTAAGGGTGAGGCCCAGAGGGGCAACCAGAGTAACCAGTTTAGTTTGAGGCCCATAATGGGACCAGAGATCCCGGGTCAAAGTGAGGCCCAGGTGTGGAATAGAGTATCCAGGTCCGAATGATGCCTGGGTGAGGACCAGAGTCACTAAGGCCATGCAGGCCCAGATGGGGAACAGAATCACTAGGTCCTGGTGAGGCATAGAATAAGACCACAGTCACCAGTATCAGGGGAGGCACTTGTGGGAACCAGAGCCACTCTATGCAGCTGAGTCCCAGGTCCATGTGAGGCCCACGTTAGGACCAGATTCATCAGGTCGAATTGAGGCATAGCTGGGGACAAGAGTCATCAGGTCTGGGTGCGGCCTAGATGGGGCAAGATTCAGCAGTTCTGAGTTAGGTCAAAGTGGGGATGAGAGACACTAGGTCCAGGTGAGGCCATACTGAAGACCAGAGTCACCAGATCCAGGTGAGGTCCAGGTGGGGACCAGAGTCACCAGATCCAGGTGAATTCCAGGTGGGGACCAGAGTGACCAGATGCAGGTGAAGCCCAGGTGGGGACGAGAGTCACTAGGTCCAGATGATACCCATGTGAGGACCAGAGTTACCAGGTACACGTGAGGTCCCGGTGGGGATCAGAGGCAAAAGGTCCATGTGATTCTGTCTTGGGGGCCATGGTGATCAGGTATACTTGTGGCCCAGGTGTGGAACACAGTAAGCAGGTCCAAGTGAGTCTCCGGTGGTGACAAGGGTCACCACGTCCAGGTAAGTCCCAGGTGGGGACCAGGATCACCAGGACCAGGGGAGGCCCTTGAAAGAACCAGAGTCAACAGTTCGAGGTCAGGCGCAGGTGGCAACCAGGGTCAGCAGGTCCAAGTCAGGCCAAAGTGGGGTTCACAGTCACTAGGGTATGGTGAGGCCCAGAGGGGAACCAGAGTCACATGGTCCAGGTGAGGTCCAGTTGTGGAACACAGTCACCGGGGCCCAATTTTGCCCAGATGAGACCTTGATCAACAGGGCCAGGTGAGACCCAGATGGGGACCGGCGTCCCTAAATCCAGGTAATGTCCAGGTCGGGACCACAGTCACCAGATCCAGGGTAGTTTCAGGTGCAGACCAGAATCAACAGGTCCAGGTGAGGTGCAGGTGGCAACCACACTCACCAGGTCCCCGTGAGGCCCTGGTGGGGACCAGAGTCACGAGGTACATGAGAAGCTAGAAACACTGCAGCCACCAGGTCCAGATGATGTCCATGTGGGAACGAGAATCACCAGTTACAGGTGAGGACCAGGTGGGGATACGACTCACCATGTCCAGGTGAGACCCAGGTGGGAACGAGTGTCACCATGTCCAGGTGTGGCCCAGGTGAAGACCAGAGTTAATAGGTCCGGCTGGGTCACTGTTAGTGAACAGTGTAACCATATCCTGATGCTACCAAGGATGGTACCTGAGACACCAGGTCCTGGTGAGGCCCAGGTTGGACCAGAGACATGAGGTCCAGGTGAGGTCCCGATGGGAACCACAGTCACCAGGTCAGGTGAGGCCATGCTTAGGATCAGAGTCACCAGTTACAGCTGAGGCCCAGGTGGAGCCAGAGTCACTAAGTACAGAAGAGGCCAAAGTCAGGACCAGTGTTACAAGGATCAGGTCAATCCCAGTGGGGAATAGAGTAACCAGGTCCCGATGATGCCCAGGTAGAACCAGAGTCACCAGGTCCAGATGAGGCGCAGGTGGGGAGCATGTTCACTAGGTCTCAGTGAGGCCCAGTTGAGGACCAGAGTCACCAGATATGGTTGAGGCTTAGAGAGGTACCAGAAACACCTAGTCCAGGTGACATCCAGATGGGGACCAGAGTCACCAGGTCCAGGTTATTCCCAGGTGGTGAACAGAGTTACGAGTTCCGGGTGAGGACCAGGTAAGGACCAGAGTCACAAGGTCCAAGTGAGGCCCAAGTGGGGACCTGTGTCACCAGGCATTTGTGAGGCCCATGTGACAACCCCCCTCACCAGGTACAGGTGAGGGCAACCTGCAAGCCATGCAGAGGAACCATGTCCAGATGATGCCGAGGTAGGGAATAGAGTTCTCAGGTCCAGGTGAGGCCAACCTGCAAGCCATGCAGTGAACATGTCCCGATGATGGCCAGGTAGGGATCAGAGTCACCAGGTCCAAATGAGGCCCAGATGGAGCATATTCACTAGGTGCAGGTGAGGACCAGTTGAGGATCACAGTCACCATTTCTGATTGAGTCCTAGAGGAGTACCAGAATCACCTGGACCAGGTGACATCCAGATGGGGACCAGAGTCACCAGGTCAGGGTGAGGCCCAGAGAGGTTCCAGAGTCATCATGTCCAGGTGAGGCTCAGGTGTGGAACAGAGTGACCAGGTACCAATGATGCCCAGGTGAGGACGAGAGTCACCAGATCTGGGTGACGTGCAGATACGATCAGAGTCACCAGTTCCAGGTGAGGCCAAGAAGGAGTCCACAAAAATCAGGTCCAGGTGGCGAACAAAGTCACCAGGAATGGGTGAGGCCCAGATGGGGACCAGATTCACCAGCCCAGGTGAGGCCCAGGTAGTGAGCAGAGTCCCCGGGTCTGGGAGAGGACCAGGTAAGGACCAGATTAATAGGTCAAAGAGGCCCACGTGGAGACCTGAGTCACCATGTTTGGGTGAGGCCCAGGTGGCAACCCAACTCACCAGGTCCAAGTGAGGCCAACCTGCAGGCCAGAGTCACCAGATCCAGGTGAGGCCCTAGTGGGGACCGGAGTCACCAGGTAAATGTGAGTCTACAAGTACACCACAGTCACCAGGTCCAGGTGCGGTTCCTGTGGGAACGAGAGTCTCCAGGTCCAGGTGAGACCCAGGTGGGGACGACAGCCTCCAGGTCCAAATTGAGGCCTCGGTTGTGGGACCAGGGTCATCAGGACCAGTTGAAGCCAAAGTGCGGAGATAAGTTATCATGTCCATGTGAGGCCCAGGTACGGAACAGAGTAACCATGTCCCATTGCTGCCAGGTGGGAAAAGAGTCACAAGGTCCAGACGAGGCCTAAGTGAGGAGGAGATTCACCAGGTCCTGTTGAGGCCTAGCTGAGGACCAGTGTCCCCAGCTCCGGGTGTGTCCCAGAGGGGGACCAGAGTCCCCCGGTTCTGGTGATATCCAGGTGGGGACCAGAATCACCATCAGGTTGAGGCCCAGAGGGGGACGTGAATCACTAGGTCCAGGTGAGTCCCCGATGAGGAACTGAGAAACCAGGTCCCATGATGCCCATATGAGGACCTGAGTCACCAGGTCCAGGAGAGGTCCCTGTGGGAACCAGTCACCTGTCCAGGTGAGGCCCATGTGGGACCACAAACACCAGGGCCAGGTGGGGCCAAGACATATAAGAGAGTATTCAGGTCCCAATGATGCCCAGGTAAGGACCAGAGTCAACAGGTCCAGGAGAGGCCCAAATATGGATCAGAGTCATTGTTTTCCAGGTGAGGTCAGATGGAGACCACAGGAACCAGGTCCAGGAGAGCCCCATATGGGAACCAGAGCCACCAGATCCATGTGAGGTCCAGGTGGGACCACAGTCACAAGGTCCAGGTGAGGCGCAGGTGGCAACACGATTTACCAAGTCCAGGTGAAGCCCAGGTGGCGACCAGTCACCACATCCAGGTGCGGACCAGCTAAGGACCAGATTCACCAGGCGCAAGTGAAGCCCAAGGGGTAACCCGAGTAACCAGGTAAGGGTGAATCCCAGAGTGGGAAGCAGAGTAACCAGTTTAGTTTGAGGCCCAGAATGGGACCAGTGGTCCCTGGTCAAAGTGAGGCCCAGTGTGGAATAGAGTATCCAGGTCCCAATGATGCCTGGGTGAGGACCAGAGTCACTATGGCCATGGAGTCCCAGATGGGGAACAGAATCACTAGGTCTTGGTGAGGCATAGAATAAGACCACAGTCAGCAGTATCAGGTGAGCCCCTTGTGGAACCAGAGCCACTCTATCCAGCTGAGTCCCAGGTCCATGTGAGGCCCCCGTGAGGACCAGATTCATCAGGTCGAATAGAGGCATAGCTGGGGACAAGAGTCATCAGGTCTGGGTGCGGCCTAGATGGGGCAAGATTCAGTAGTTCTGAGTTAGGTCAAAGTGGGGATGAGAGACACCAGGTCCAGGTGAGGCCATACTGAGGACCAGAGTCACCAGATCCAGGTGAGGTCCATGTGGGGACCAGGGTCACCAGATCCAGGTGAATTCCAGGTGGGGACCAGAGTCACCAGATCCAGGTGAAGCCCAGGTGGGGACCAGAGTCACTAGGTCCAGATGAGGCCCAGGTGAGGACCTGAGTTACCAGGTACACGTGAGGCCCTGGTGGAGATCAGAGGCAACAGGTCCATGTGAGTCCTGCTTCGGGACCATGGTGAACAGGTCTACTTGAGGCCCAGGAGTGGAACACAGTAAGCAGGTCCAGGTGAGTCCCCGGTGGTGACAAGAGTCACTACGTCCAGGTGAGGCCCAGGTGGGGACCAGGATCACCAGGACCAGGGGAGGCCCTTGAAAGAACCAGAGTCAACAGTTCGAGGTCAGGCGTAGGTGGCAACCAGGGTCAGCAGGTCCCAGTAAAGCCAAAGTGGGGTTCACAGTCATTAGTGCATGGTGAGACCCAGAGTGGAACCAGAGTCACATGGTCCAGGTGAGGTCCAGTTGTGGAACACACTCACCGGGTCCCCATTTTGCCCAGTTGAGGACCGTGGTCAACAGGGCCAGGTGAGGCCCAGATGGGGACCGGAGTCCCCAAATCCAGGTGAAGCCCAGGTGGGGACCACAGTCACCAGATCCAGGGTAGTTTCAGGTGCAGACCAGAATCACGAAGTCCAGGTGAGGTGCAGGTGTCAACCACACTCACCAGGGCCCGGTGAGGCCCTGGAGGAGACAGAGTCACGAGGTACATGAGAAACTAGAAACTCTGCAGCAACCAGGTCCAAATGATATCCATATGGGAACGCAAATCACCAGTTACAGGTGAGGGCCAGGTGGGGATCTGACTCACCATGTCCAGGTGAGACCCAGGTGGGAACCAGTGTCACCATGTCCAGGTGTGGCCCTGGTGAAGACCAGAGTTAATAGGTCAGGCTGGGTCACTGTTAGTGAACAGTGTAACCATATCCTGATGCTACCCAGGTGGGTACCAGAGACACCAGGTCCTGGTGAGGCCCAGGTTGGACCAGAGACATGAGGTCCAGGTGAGGTCCCGATGGGAACCACAGTCACCAGGTCAGGTGAGGCCATGCTTAGGATCAGAGTCACAAGTTACAGGTGAGGTCCAGGTGGAGCCAGAGTCCCCTGGTACAGAAGAGGCCAAAGTCAGGATCAGAGTTACCAGAATCAGGTCAGTCCCAGTGGGGAATACAGTAACCATTTCCCGAGAATGCCCAGGTAAAACCAGAGTCATCATGCCAAGATGCGGCGCAGATGGGGGGCATATTCACTAGGTTCCGGTGAGGCCCAGTTGAGGACCAGTGTCACGAGGTCAAGTTGAGG
This sequence comes from Canis lupus familiaris, assembly GCF_011100685.1. Taxonomy (NCBI): domain Eukaryota; kingdom Metazoa; phylum Chordata; class Mammalia; order Carnivora; family Canidae; genus Canis; species Canis lupus. The sequence goes on along the minus strand of NW_023331861.1, from coordinate 8,989 downwards.
CCTAGAGGGGTACCAGATTCACCTGGTCTAGGTGAAATCCAGATGGGGACCAGAGTCACCATGTCAGGCTGAGGCCCAGAGGGGATCCAGAGTCAACATGTCCAGGTGAGTCTCACGTGTGGAACAGTGTATCCAGTTCATAATGGTCCACAGGTGAGGACCAGAGTCACCAGATCTGGGTGAGGCCCAGTTAGTATCAGAGTCACCAGTTCCAGGTGAGCCCCAGAAGGTGTCCACAGCAATCGCACAGGAGGCACCCCCAATCACCAGGTCCAGGTGAGGACAACCTGTAGGCCATGAAGGAGAACCGTGTCCCACGGATGCCAAGGTAGGGACCAGAGTCACCAGGTCCAGAATCGGCGCAGGTGGGAGCATATTCAGTAGGTCCCTGTGAGGCCCAGTTGCGGACCAGAGTCACCAGGTCTACTTGAGGCCAAGAGGGGTACCAGATTCACCTGTTCTAGATGACATCCTGATGGGGACCATAGTCACCATGTTAGCCTCACCTGGACATGATGACTCTGGGCCAGGTCCTGGTGAGGCCCAGGTGGGACCAGAGATATGAGGTCCAGGTGAGGTCCCGATGGGAACCACAGTCACCAGGTCAGGTGAGGCCATTCTTAGGATCAGAGTCACCAGTTACAGGTGAGGCCCATGTGGAGCGACAGTCACCTGGTACAGAAGAGGCCAAAGTCAGGATCAGAGTGACCAGGATCAGGTCAGTCCCAGTGGGGAATAGAATAACTATGTCCCGATGATGCCAAGGTAGAACCAGAGTCACCAGGTCCAGAAGAGGCGCATGTGGGGAGCATGTTCACTAGGTCCCAGTGAGGCCCAGTTGAGGACCAGAGTCACCAGGTCAAGTAGAGGCCTAGAGGGGTACCAGATTCACCTGGTCTAGGTGACATCCAGATGGGGACAGAGTCACCATGTCAGGCTGAGGCCCAGAGGGGATCCAGACTTATCATGTCCACGTGAGGCACACATGTGGAACAGAGTATCCAGGTCATAATTGTCCACAGGTGAGGACCAGAGTCACCAGGTCTGGGTGACGCGCAGACAGGATCAGAGTCACCAGTTCCAGGTGAGGCCAAGAAGGAGTCCACAGCAATCAGGTCCAGGTGGGGAACAAAGTCACCAGGACTGGGTGAGGCCCAGATGGGGACCAGATTCACCAGGTCCAGGTGAGGCGAGGTGGTGACCAGAGTCCCCGGGTCTGGGAGAGGACCAGGTAAGGACGAGATTCACCAGGTCCAAGAGGCCCACATGTGGAACTGAGTCACCATGTATGGGTGAGGCGCAGGTGGCAACCCCACTCTCCAGTCCAGGTGAGGCCAACCTGCAGGCCAGAGTCACCAGATCCAGGTGAGTCCCTAGTGGGGACTGGAGTCACCAGGTAAATGTGAGTGTACAAGAAAACCACATTCACCAGGTCCAGGTGTGGTTCATGTGGGAACGAGAGTCACCAGGTCCAGGTGAGACCCAGGTGAGGACCATAGTCACCAGGTCCAGATTGAGGCCTCGGTGGGGGGACCAGAGTCATCAGGATCATTTGAGGCCAAAGTGTGGAGCAAATGTATCATGTCCAGTTGATGTCCATGTGGGGAACATAGTAACCATATCCCATTGATGCCAAGTGGGAAAAGAGTCAGAAGGTACAGAAGAGGCCTAAATGAGGACTAGATTCACCAGGTCCTGTTGACGTCCAGTTGAGTACCAGTGTCCCCAGCTATGAGTGAGTCCCAGAGGGGGACCAGAGTCACCCGGTTCTGGTGATATCCAGGTGGGGACAAGAATAACCACGTCAGGGTGAGGCCCAGAGGGGGACGAGAATCACTAGTTTCAGGTGAGGCCCCGTTGTGGAACTGAGAAAAAAAGGTCCCATAATGCCCAAATGAGGACCTGAGTCACCAGTTCCAGGTGAGGTCCCTGTGGGAACCAGTCACCTTGTCAAGGTGAGGCCCAGGTGGGACCATAGTCACCAGGGCCAGGTGAGTCCCAGGTATATAAGAGAGTATCCAGGTCCCAATGATGCCCAGGTAAGGACCTGAGTCAACAGGTCCAAGAGAGGCCCAAATATGGATCAGAGTCATTGTGTTCCAGGTGAGGCCAGATGGAGACCACAGGAACCAGGTCCAGGAGAGCCCCATATGGGAACCAGAGCCACCCGATCCAGGTGAGGTCCAGGTGGGACCACAGTCACAAGGTCCAGGTGAGGCACAGGTGGCAACAGGATTCACCATGTCCAGGTGAGGCCCAGGGGGCGACCAGTCACCACATCCAGGTGCGGACCAGCGAAGGACCAGATTCACCAGGTCCATGTGAAGACCAATGGGTGACCAGAGTCACCACCTAAGGGTGAGGCCCAGAGGGGGAACCAGAGTAACCAGTTTAGTTTGAGGCCCAGAATGGGACCAGAGGTCCCTCGTCATAATGAGGCCGAGGAGTGGAATAGAGTATCCAGGTCCCAATGATGCCTGGGTGAGCCCAGAGTCACTAGGGCCATGCAGACCCAGATGGCGAACAGAATCACTAGGTCCTAGTGAGGCATAGGATAAGACCACAGTCACCAGTATCAGGTGAGCCCCTTGTGGGAAACAGAGCCACTCTATCCAGCTGAGTCCCAGGTCCATGTGAGGCCCACGTGAGGGCGAGATTCATCAGGTCGAATTGAGGCATAGCTGGGGACAAGAGTCACCAGGTCTTTGTGCGGCCTAGGTGGGGCAAGATTCAGCAGTTCTGAGTTAGGTCAAAGTGTGGACGAGAGACACCAGGTCCATGTGAGGCCAAACTGAGGACCAGAGTCACCAGATCCAGGTGAGGTCCATGTTGGAAAGAGAGTCACCAGGTCCAGGAGAGGTCCAGGTGGGGACCAGAGTCACCAGATCCAGGTGAAGTCCCGGTGGGGACCAGAGTCACCAGATCCAGGTGAAGCAAAGGTGGGGACCAGAGTCACTGGGTCAAGATGAGGCCCAGGTGAGGACCAGAGTTACCAGGTACACGTGAGGCCCAGGTGGGGATCAGAGACAACAGGTCCATGTGAGGCCAGCTTGGGGACCATGGTCAACAGGTCTACTTGAGGCCCAGGTGTGGAACACAGTAAGCAGGTCCAGGTGAGTCTCCGGTGGTGACCAGAGTTACGAGTTCCGGATGAGGACCAGGTAAGGACCAGATTCACCAAGTCCAAGTGAGGCCCACGTGGGGACCTGTGTCACCAGGCATGAGTGAGGCCCAGGTGACAAACCCACTCACCAGGTCCACGTGATGCCAATCTGCAGGCCATGCAGTGGAACCATGCCCTGATGATGTCCAGGTAGGGACCAGGGTTACCAGGTCCAGTTGAGGCCAACCTGCAGGCCATGCAGTGGAACCATGTCCCGATGATGCCCAGGTAGGGACCAGAATCACCAGGTCCAATGAGGCCCAGATGGAGCATATTCACTAGGTCCAGGTGTGGTCCAGTGGAGGACCAGTGTCACCAGACCTGGTTGAGGCCTAGAGGGGGTACCAGAATCACCTGGTCCAGGTGACATCCAGATGGGGACCAGAGTAACCAGGTCAGGATGAGGCCCAGAGAGGTTCCAGAGTCATCATGTCCAGGTGTGGAACAGAGTCACCAGGTACCAAAGATGCCCAGGTGAGGACCAGAGTCACCAGGTCTGGGTGACGAGCAGATAGGATCAGAGTCACCTGTTCCAGGTGAGGCCAAGAATGAGTCCACAGCAATCAGATACAGGAGTGGAACAAAGTCAACATGCCTGGGTGAGGCCCAGATGGGGATCAGATTCACCAGGTCCAGGTAGGCCCAGGTGGTGACCAGAGACCCCGGGGCTGGGAAACGATCAGGTAAGGACCAGATTTACCAGGTCCAAGAGGCCCACGCGGGGACCTGACTCACCAGGTATGGGTGAGGCCCAGGGGCAACCCCACTCACAAGGTCCAGGTGAGGCCAACCTGCATGCCAAAGTCACCAGATCCACGTGAGGCCCTAGTCGCAGCCGGTGACAGCAGGTAAAAGTGAGTCTACAAGAACACTACAGTCACCAGCTCCAGGGGTGGTTCATGTGGGAACGAGAGCCACCAGTTCCAGGTGAGACCCAGGTTGGGACGACAGCCACCAGGTCCGGATTGAGGCCTAAGAGGGTAACAGTGTCATCAGGACAAGTCGAGGCCCAACTGTGGAACAAAGTTATCATGTCCAGTTGAGGCTCAGGTGTGGAACAGAGTATCCAGGTCATAATGGTCCACAGGTGAGGACCAGAGTCACCAGATCTGGGTGAGGTCCAGTTAGGATCAGAGTCACCAGTTCCAGGTGAGGCCAAAAAGGAGTCCACAGCAATCAGGTCCAGGTGGGGAACAAAGTCACCAGGACTGGGTGAGGCCAAGATGGGGACCAGATTCACCAGGTCCAGGTGATTCAAAGGTGATGACCAGAGTTACCAGTTCCGGGTGAGGAACAGATAAGGACCAGATTCACCAGGTCCAAGTGAAGCCCACGTGGGACCTGTGTCACCAGGTATGGGTGAGGGCCAGGTGGCAAACCCACTCACCAGGTCCAGGTGATGGAACCTGCAGGCCATGCAGTGGAACCATGTCCCGATGATGCCCAGGTAGGGACCGGAGTCATCAGGTCCAAATGAGGCCCAGATAAATCATATTCACTAGCTACAGGTGAGGCCCAGTTGAGGACCAGAGTCACCAGATATGGTTGAGACCTAGAGGGGTACCAGAATCCCCTGGTCCAGGTGACATCTCGACGGGGACCAGAGTCACCAGGTCAAGGTGTGGCACAGAGAGGTTCATGAGTCACCATGTCCAGGTGAGACTCAGGTGTGGAACAGACTCACCAGGTACAAATGATGCCCAGGTGAGTTCCAGAGTCACCAGATCTGGGTGACGCGCAGATAGGATCAGAGTCACCAGTTCCAGGTGAGGCCAAGAAAGAGTCCACAGCAATCAGGTCCAGGTGGGGAACAAAGTCACCAGGACTGGGTGAGGCCCAGACTCACCCGGTCCAGGTGAGGCCCAGGTGGTGACCAGAGTCCCCGGTTCTGGGAGAGGACCAGGTAAGGACCAGATTCACCAGGTCCAAGAGGACCGGGTGGGGACCTGAGTCACCAGGTATGGGTGAGGCCCAGGTGTCAACCCCACTCACCAGGTCCAGGTGAGGCAAGCCTGCCGGCCAGAGTTACCAGATCCAAGTGAGGCCCTAGTGGGGACCGGAGTCACCAGGTAAATGTGAGTCTACAAGAACACCACAGTCACCAGATCCAGTTGTGGGTCATGTGGGAACGAGAGTCACCAGGTCCAGGTGAGACCCCCCGTGGGGACCACAGTCATCAGGTACAGATTGAGGCCTAGGTGGGGGGGAAAGAGTCATCAGGACCAGTTGAGGCCAAAGTGTGGAGCAAAGTTCTCATGTCCAGGTGAGGCCCAGGTGGGGAACAGAGTTATCATGTCCCATTGGTGCCAGGTGGGAAAAGACTCACAAGGTCCAGACGAGGCCTAAGTGAGGAGTAGAATCACCAGGTCCTGTGGAGCCTCAGCAGAGGACCAGTGTCCCAAGCTCCGGGTGACTCCCAGAGGGAGACCAGAGTCACCCGGTTCTGGTGATATCTAGGTGGGAACCAGAGTCAGCACGTCAGGGTGAGGCCCAGAGGGGGACGAGAAGCACTAGGTTCAGGGGAGGCCCCGATGTGGAACTGAGAAACCAGGTTCCATGATGGCCATATGAGGACCTGAGTCACCAGGTCCAGGTGAGGTCCCTGTGGGAACCAGTCACCTCGTCCAGGTGAGGCCCAGGTGGGACCACTGTCACCAGTTCCAAAGAGGCCCAGGTATATAATGAGTATCCAGGTCCCAATGATGCCCAAGTAAGGACCAGAGTCAACAGGTCCAGCAGAGGCCCAAATATGGATCAGAGACATTTTGTTCCAGTTGAAGCCTGATGGAGACCACAGGAACCAGGTCCAGGAGAGCCCCATAAGGGAACCAGAGCCACCAGATCCAGGTGACGTCCAGGTGGGACCAGAGTCACAAGGTCCAGGTGAGGCGCAGGTGGCAACAGGATTCACCAAGTCCAGGTGAGGACCAGGTGGCGACCAGTCACCAGATCCAAGTGAGGACAAGCTAAGGACCAGATTCACCAGGCCCAAATGAAGCCAAAGGGGTGACCAGAGTCACCAGTTAAGGGTGATTCCCAGAGGGAGAACCACAGTAACCAGTTTAGTTTGAGGCCCAGAATGTGACCAGAGGTCCCTAGTCAGAGTGAGGCCCAGGTGTGGAATAGTGTATCCAGGTCCCAATGATGCCTGTGAGGACCATAGTCACTAGGGCCATGCAGGCCCAGATGGGGAACAGAATCACTAGGTCCTGGTGAGGCATAGAATAAGACCACAGTCAGCAGTATCATTTGAGTCCCTTGCGGGAACCAGAGCCACTCTATCCAGCTGAGTCCCAGGTGATGTGAGGCTCACGTAAGGACCAGATTCATTAGGTCGAAATGAGGCATACCTGGGGACAAGAGTCACCAGGTATGGGTGCGGCCGAGGTGGGGCAATTTCAGCAGTTCTGAGTTAGGTCAAAGTGGGGACGAGAGACGCCAGGTCCAGGTGAGGCCAAACTGAGGACCAGAGTCACCAGATCCATGTGAGGGTCCATGTTGGAAAGAGAGTCACCAGGTCCAAGAGAGGTCCAGGTGGGGACCAGAGTCACCAGATCCAGGTGAAGTCCAGGTGGGGACCAGAGTCACCAGATCCAGGTGAAGCCCAGGTGGGGACAAGAGTCACTAGGTCCAGATGAGGCCCAGGTGAGGACCAGAGTTACCAGGTACACATGAGGCCCCGGTGGGGATCAGAGCAACAGGTCATGTGAGGCCGGCTTGGGGACCATGGTCAACAGGTCTTACTTGAGGCCCTGGTGTGGAATACAGAAAGCAGGTCCAGGTGAGTCCCCGGTGGTGACAAGAGTCACCAGGTACAGGTGAGTCCCAGGGTGGGGACCAGGATCACCAGGCACAGGGGAGGCCCTTGAAAGAACCAGAGTCAACAGGTCGAAGTCAAGCGCAGGTGGCATCCAGGGTCAACAGGTCCAAGTCAGGTCAAAGTGGGGTTCACAGTCATTAGGGCATGGTGAGACCCAGAGGGGGACCAGAGTCACCTGGTCCAGGTGAGGTCCATTTGTGAACACAGTCACCGGGCCCCAATTTTGCCGAGTGAGGATCATGATCAACAGGGCCAGGTGAGGCCCAGATGGGGACCGGAGTCCCCAAAGCAGGTGAAGCCAGATGGGGACCACAGTCACCAGATCCAGGGTAGTCTCAGGTGCAGACCAGAATCACCAGGTCCAAGGTGTTGTGCAGGGTGGCAACCACACTCACCAGGTACCGTTGAGGCCCTGGTGGGGACCAGAGTCACGAGGAACATGAGAGCTAGAAACACTGCAGCCACCAGGTCCACATGATGTCCATGTGGGAACGAGAATCACCAGTTACAGGTGAGGACCAGGTGGGGATCCGACACACCATGTCAGGTGAGACCCTGGTGGGAACCAGTGACACCCTGTTCCAGGTGTGGCCCAGGTGAAGACCAGAGTTAATAGTTCCGCCCTGGGTCACTGTTAGTGAACAGTGTAAACCATATCCTGATGCTACCCTGGTGGGTACCAGAGACACCATGTCCTGATGAGGGTCAGGAGTAACCAGAGACATGAGGTCCAGGTGAGGTTCCATTGGGAACGACAGTCACCAGGTCTGGTGAGGCCACGCTTTGGATCAGAGTCACCAGTTACTGGTGAGGCCCAGGTGGAGCCAGAGTCACCTTGTCAGAAGAGGCCAAAGTCAGGACCAGAGTTACCAGGATCAGTTCAGTCCCAGTGGTGAATAGAGTAACCATGTACCGATTATGCCCAGGTAGAACCAGAGTCACCTGCTCCAGATGAGGAGCAGGTGGGGAGCATGTTCACTAGGTCTCGGTGAGGCCCAGATGAGGACCAGAATGCCCAGTTCTATTTGAGGCCTAGAGGGGTACCAGATTCACCTGGTCTAGGTGACATCCAGATGGGGACGAGAGTCACCATGTCAGGGTGAGGCCCGGAGGGGATCGAGAGTCATCACGTCCAGGTGAGGCTCAGGTGAGGAACAGAGTCACCAGGTACCAATGATGCCCACGTGAGGACCAGATTCACCAGATCTGGGTGACGCGTAGATAGGTTCAGAGTCACCAGTTCCAGGTGAGGCCAAGAAAGAGTCCACAGCAATCAGGTCCAGGTGGGGAACAAAGTCACCAGTAGTGGGTGAGGCCCAAATGGGAACCAGATTCACCAGGTTCAGGTGAGGCCCAGTTGAGGACCAGTGTCCCCAGCTCCGGGTGGGTCCAGAGGGGGACCAGAGTCACACGGTTCCGGTGATATCCAGGAGGGGACCAAAGTCACCACGTCAGGGTGATCCCAGAAGGGGAGGAGAATCACTAGCTCCAGGTGAGGTCCCGATGTGGAACTGAAACCAGGTCCCATGATACCCATATGAGGACCTGAGTCAGCAGGTGAAGGTGAGGTCCCTGTGGGAACCAGTCACCTCGTCCAGGTGAGGCCCAGGTGGGACCACTGTCACCAGGTCCAGGTGAGGCCCAGGTATATAAGACGTATCCAGGTCGCAATGATGCCCAGGTAAGGACCAGAGTCAACAGTCCAGGAGAGGCCCAAATATAGACCAGAGTCATTTTGTTCCAGGTGATGCCTGATGGAGACCACAGGAATCAGGTCCAGGAGAGCCCCATATGGGAAGCAGAGCCACCAGATCCAGGTGAGGTCCTGGTGGGACCACAGTCACAAGGTCCAGGTGAGGCGCAGGTGGCAACAGGATTCACCAAGTCCAGGTGAGGCCCAGCTGGCGACCAGTCACCAGATCCAAGTGAGGACAACTAAGGACCAGATTCACCAGGCCCAAATGAAGCCCATGGGGTGACCAGAGTCACCAGGTAAGGGTGAGTCC